>NC_059369.1:44952500-45025000 GCF_019703515.2 Myxocyprinus asiaticus
CTTAATAACCTCGTCTGATTACGACTCCATTTCACTCACTTTTGGCGCCCCCCACTGGACATTTAACTGGGAAACTGCAGCGAAATATGTAATAAGGCACATCATTTTTCAAAAATGTTGCCATGGTCACGTAATGTTTAGGAGATCAGGCTGCATTTACTAATGTTAACATATTGGCTTTTAATTTAAAAAAATGTTTTGGCAGATGTTAAAATTAACAAACAAGACTAATAAGTGCTGTACAAGTATTGTTCATTGTTCATTCATGTTAACTAATGTAGTTAACTAATGTTAACGACAACAATCTTACTGTAAAGTGTTAACATTTTTTTCTTTCCTTTTAGAATCCCTCCATTTTAATTGAGAGATTATAAAAAAGTGGGCATAGTTATTTAAAGTCAACATGAAACTGTATAAAAAAAATAAATAAAATAAAATATATATATATATATATATATATATATATATATATATATATATATATATATATATATATTACCTCCATAATATGTTTAATTTCCGAGTGAAATTCTGCATATTATTTTATTGATTTATTTCTCTCTATTTTTTTATTGATTTTTTTAATTCAATTTCATATATATATATATATATATATATATATATATATATATATATATATATATATATATCTTTTTTTCAACGTGAAAAAAAGTAGGCCAGGACTTGATTTTATCCATCAAGATGTGATCACGAATCATGTACAATAGAGTGCAACAGTCTGGTTCTGGAAGTAAAAAGAAATAAAAAAAACATTAATTGTCTCCATAGGGTAATTGATTATTAATGATAACTTATTAACCTTTCAAGACAGACCTACCATGAGCTCTGGGATTATGGATTATGCTTCTGTTGAAGACATCATTCCATGTTATTGTAATCGGTCCTGCTCGACCTGCTCCGAATGGGATTGGAACCGGCATCAGCCGGCATGGGAGGCGGGCGCGCTAACGAGGAGGCTAAATGGTACAGCCTTTAATGTCAGTCGCTAGTGCGCCCCTTGAGGTCAGGGGAGTGAGGTTTGCACATACCGCACAGTTATAATGCACAAGCTGCCTCCCGTTACATTATTTCAATTTCAAAATTTCTGGAGAAGAACTGCTCTACCCTAGGATCCTGAATGGAAACGATCCACTAATAAGAGAATTGCGGCAAAGTGCGGCAAAAGAGCTCTGCAGCGACCGCCCACTCCCATGATGCACTGTGAATGATGCAATCAAGTCGATCTCCCTACACTCTCAAACTACTTCTATATTAGTATATAGCAGAATATTTTGCAATAAAATGTACATGTATTGTTTCGATACTTATTATAATCTACAACTTTAAATCAGTATTCTTCCATTGATTTTAATCCGATTGCATCATTCACAATGCTTTATGGGATTGTAGTTAATTCCCTCAATAGAGACGTTAAGTACACAGTCTTGTACCTTTGGCTTTTTGTCTGTTTTTTAAATACTTTTTTTTTTTTTGTTGCTTCAAATGAAAGTTTGTAATGTTGTGATGCACCTCGGAGCTGGTTAGTTTGGTCATGGAGGATTTTATGAAAATGCAGTATATGGAAAACGGGAATGAGAAATTAGTGAATAGGAAGTAATAGGGTCCATTTTGAGTTCATGTTGACTTTAAATGTAACAGGGAAAGGGAGGATACATTTACAACTATTATATAATAAAAAAGAGCCCATCCCTCAGTATCTTAACAGTTGAGTTGAGGAAAGGACAACTCTGAAACTGTTCTGGGATCAAGGGCAACTCCTTTAAAACTTTACCCCTTTCATCGCTTTAGTTTTTTTCAAGACATGTTTGTCCCCTCTTGTTAAAGCTTTTCACTTACACATGCATCAGAATGTAGCTGTGAACATGTATACAATTTGTCAATAAAATGGTCCAAAATATACAGCACTGTGTACAACCTGCATGTGAATTTGCCACACCACTCATTTATAAACTCGTTTGTTCTTGTTAGTGTGATTTTTATGGTGTTGGATTCCAGACATTCATGACAGATGGTGTTATAAACTCTGTAGCTAAATCTAACAAAGTATCAACATCAGGAGAACCTGCTGTTTCATTGGTTGGACTGTAAACTTTCAGCGAGAATAAAGACTACAGGATTTAAAATGCAAAACTCCTTGAAATGAATAACTTGTTTGAACTCTCATGGAAATTTTCCCAAACTGGATGGAAATGAGAGACAAAGAAATAGACAGATGAAAATGCTGCTGTAAATGATTCATTTTAGGCATGCATTCTGCTGTTCAAATAAATGTCTCTTGTAAAGGACCTGTTTGAGAGCGGTCGATCAGTGGGTGTGTTCTGATTTCTGATGGTTTTGGCAGTGCTGTGGTGTTCTGGGTTCTAGCATGGCAGCACCTGAGCCCATGTTGAGCCATTTATATTAGTTTAGAAACAAAAAAACAAAAAAACAAAAAAAAAAAAAAAACAGATGGTATTTTAATAAAACTGTATACATTTTAATGAAAATATAATTTATTACACAATATATACAGTATATATATATATATATATATATATATATATATATATATATATATATATATTTTTTTTTTTTTTTTTTTTTACTATGCAATGCCATATGGAAACTCAGTTTAACTCTGAATGATAATGGTAAGTTTCATGAATCTTAAGCACACAAAACAGCTCTTGTTTCATTTCTGAAAGTAATGATAACTTCAGTTCAGTGAGACAAGTGTTGATTTATTAACCGCTCTGTCTGATTCAATGAGTCATGAGTAAATTAAAATTTCCACTTTCACTTAAACTTCCACAATGGAGATTTGCATTCATACACATTGCCACCTACTGGGAATAGAGGATAATTTATAGTAAAAAAAAAAAAACATTAAAAAAAAATGACTTAAATATTGATCTGTTTCTCACCCACACCTATCATATCACTTCAGAAAACATGGATTAAACCACTGGAGCTGTATGGATTACTTTTCTGCTGCCTTTATGTGCTTTTTGTAGCTTCAAAGTTCTGGTCACCATTCACTTGTATTGCATGGACCTACAGAGCTGAAATATTCTTCTAAAAATCTTAATTTGTGTTCAGCAGAAGAAAGAAAGTCATACACATCTGGGATGGCATGAGGGCGAGTAAATGATGAGAGAATTTTCATTTTTGGGTGAACTATCCCTTTATCTATCACAAGAGGCTAATATGGTTTTAAGTCCTGCCTCTGACATGGGAGCTGGCCAATCATAGTTTGGTAAATTTGTGGTGGCAAATGGGGTGGCCACTCAAATTTTAGGCCATCTCGACACGCTGTTTGGCGATACCGTGACTCAGTGATTGTATCAAATTGTACTACCATGGTACAGAATTATTACCATATTCATGTTACCATGGCATTTACATGGTACTCTAAGGTACTTCATACAATACTAAGCATTTTAATTTTTTTTATTTTTAACATGGTAATACCATAGTGCTTTTTTAAAGGGAAGTCATCATGTGATTGCAATCACTCCACATGTTCCATTTGTAAGAGCATGCACAAATCCACATGCACACAAACACATACTTCATACCTGTACGTATATTTGTGCAATTATAATAACATATATGGACCCTTGGTACGTAAGCAACCATTAAGCAACCACCAAGAACACCCTAGCAACCGCCAAGCAATGCTCTTACAACACCCAAGCATCGTGACTGCACATTTGCTTCAGAAAATGTACTGTAGTTTTTAGCCCCTTTTACGAAGAAAATATAAGTCAGTTCTGCCATCTTGTGGTAGAATTTGTTACTGCACTTAAATTAAAATAAATCCAGAGCTGCTCTTGCCATCTGAAGGGCATCACCACTAAAAGACTATAAACAAATTTATAGCATTCTGTAAATCTAACTATACCCAACTCAGCTATAGGAAATGTGAGGAACTGATTTAGAACGAGTCTCAGATTATTTATTATGATAGACAGTTTATGGGCTTTTGAACTCCTCCACACTTGACTCAAAGGTGACAGCGGGTCATGTAGACTGTAGAGTGACTACAGGTCAGAGGTCACACTGATTACCCCACAGACTGCTCTGAGGACACAGATGTGTGCCATAAATGTCCATACCTATGAAAGACGGCATTAGCAACGATGTGATGAATGATGTGGGCAGATCATTGACACAGCGAATATACGTCCAGAGCTCAGTTATTTCAAATCAAAGAAGCTGCATGACCTGTTAAACAATATGTTTGCATGTACTACCAAAGTATTCTTATGATGTAAAAAGAATAAGAAATATTTAAGATTCTGGACCATTTGGTCATTCAACAAAAAGCTAATTTGTTATATTGACTATGTTAACTATGTATATTTCATTGGAAAATGCAGAATAGAAGTTGACTCAGGCTTTATATATATATATATATATATATATATATATATATATATATATATATATATACGAGAGTGTGCACAACTTTTTGCACAAAGTTTTTGAACATATTTTTTCAAGGTAATAATATTGTTTTTACAAATATCATGAATTTTTTAGTCAAGTGTATGAAGTTTTCTCAGGGTTACTCCTTATGACCTGAACAAAATTTACATTTCTCTAAAAATGTCAAAATATGTGATAAAACACACAGACTTTGATTTGGAGGACACATTTCTTTTTATATATATATATATATATATATATATATATATATATATATATATATATATATATATATATATATAGAATCATATTTTAAACCAATATTGTTTCACTCTATTTGTTTCATTAAAAGCTGATTTTTTATTTATTTATTTAAATATTAATAATAGAGTATTCTGCACTACTCATGCCAACACTTAGTAAATAAATAAATAAAATAAAATAAAAAAAGTCAGCTTTTAATAAGACATATATATAATTTTTTTTATTATTTGTATTTTATTTTACGTTTTTTTACTGTCACAGAATGGTTACACCAATAAATATTTTCAAGCCCCAGAAAAAAAAAAAAAAGATACAAATGACTGAAATCAGTAACTGAAAACATGTTCATCACATTAGAGGTGTATTCAAGGAATTGTTTTCTGTGAATTCCATTTTTTATGTATTTAATAACTTAATAGACCCAGACAAAACAATAAGTGTCAAGTCATTGATCCAAGAGTTTAACTGGATACATTCTTTTGCTTAATGACTCTCTGCTGCCATCTGGAGGCTCATTGGAACTGCTATTATCTTCATTAGAACTTTTACATTTCAAACTCCCTTTGATGTAAAAGCTAAAAGAATCATTGAGCATGAAGGATATGGAATATTCTTTGGGTAAATCCAACAAATATTGTAGATAAGGTAAAAAGTTAATGAAGAAAATGTTATATTTTGAAAACTTTAGAATTTATGGTTTTTGGCTTTAATCCAACCAATCAGCACCAGAGTAAGCATATATAAGCCGTGGTTTACCTCCATTCTACGACTGTTCTTCTGGTATTTTACCCTGCCCTCAAGCCCATGGACATGTCCAAAATAGAGCTCTTCCCGTCCGACAAAGAATCCTTTTTTTTTTTTTTTTTTTTTTTATTTTCTCCCCTTTTCTCCCCAATTTGGAATGCCCAATTCCCAATGTGCTCTAAGTCCTCATGGTGGCGTAGTGACTCACCTCAATCCAGGTGGCGGAGGATGTATGCCTCCGTGTCTAAGACCGTCAATCCGCACATTTTATCAAGTGGCTTGTTGAGCGTGTTACCACGGAGACGTAGCGCGTGTAGAGGTTTTACGCTATTCTCTGCGGCATCCACGAACAACTCACCACATGCCCCACCAAGAACGAGAACCACACATTATAGCGACCACGAGGAGGTTACCCCATGTGACTACCCTCCCTAGCAACCGGGCCAATTTGGTTGCTTAGGAGACCTGGCTGGAGTCACTCAGTACACCCTGGATTCAAACCCGTGACTCCAGGGGTAGTGGTCAGCGTCTTTACTCGCTGAGCTACCCAGACCCCCCGATGAAGAATCGCTTGAACTCGCCGAGACTTCATCACAACCTATCGAACCCAGGACTGGTGGGGTTGTCAGCCCACCCATGCAGGCTCCCATACTCCTAGAAGCCGGGATCTCCCTTCGCCGCCTCCTTCGAGACCATCTCAATCCTCCATATTGACCTCGTCCACTCCTCCAGCCCATCCAGCCATTCCTAACATCTACAAATGGACAGTAAAATGACTACATCAAGCATTGGCTGCTTCTGACATTTATTTTTCTCGCAGATTTAATAAGGCCCAACTATATGATTTATATGCCTCACTTCATGTTGGCAAACCGCCTGCCAAAAAAGCCCCTGGAACCTCCAAATTATCCAAGCCTTCCAGGCGTACATCCAAACAGTTTTTGGTCGCTTCCACTCACCAAAATCCAGATTTGAACTCCGATTCAACCCTGTCTTCTTCCCGCGCTAGAGTAGGGCAATGCCAGGCCTACTGCCCACACCTCAAGCCCCGCCCCTGGCAGATCCCACTCTCCACTCTCTCTTCCTCTCCAGCCTCTCCCCACAGTGGCTCTGCCAATCGACTGGCACTTCTATTCAAGAATCTCCTCCCCCCTACCTTTCTGCCTCCCATCCATGTCTCAGACTCTGCCTATGCAACCAGCTATCTCTAACCCTCCTCTGTTTCCTTACCTGTCGGTAACTGGAGCGGAACCTAGAGTGAGGCTGCCTCCACAAGTGACAACTGCTTCATTTCCGGATTGTCCTGCTTCTTTTCTGCCTACTACCTTCTATCTTGCCAATCTGCCTATCTCAGGAGCCAACCCTAACGTGAGCCTACCTCCACAAGTGGCAACGGCCCAGGCTCCATTTCCTCCCAGTACTTCCCTGCAAGCTCGCCCCTCTTACATCCTCTACACAGCAACCCCCTGGCCATTAACCCGAACGCCATTGCAATGGAGCCTCTGCCAGTTGCTAACAATATTCGAGCTCAAATTATTTCAAGTGCCGATATAAACGTCTCTGCACTCCTATCTCTTTTCCCTTCTGGCAGATTCCTTACCTAGTACACCTACTCAACAATTTTCTCATAATTTCGTCCATCGAAGCGATTCCAGCAGCTCACTTGTGCACTGTCCAGAAATTTTTCTCTGACCTAGGAATTCCCATCGCTCAAGAGAAAACCGCAGGTCCAGCTACTTCCATTGAGTTTTTAGGCATCCATCTTGACTCAAACAAATTCCAAGCCTCTTTGCCTAAAGAGAAAATCAATAGAACAATTCTAATTTCATCCAACCTCTTATCTAGACAAAGCTGCTCCAAACGCGAGCTCCTCTCCCTCCTTGGCCATCTAAATTTTGCCATGCGCATAATTCCTCAAGGTCGCCCTGTCATCTCCCACCTCCTTTCTTTCACCTCTTTTGCTTACACATTAGATGACACAATAACTCTTAACTCACCCTGTCATGATGAGCTAACACTTTGGCTTACTTTCCTTAAACAATGGATCAGAATTACCTTCTTCTACAATGACTGTCTCTCCCGTCCAGAAGATATCCAACTGTTTACCGATGCCACCCCCTCCACCGGCTTTGGAGGAGATTATCAAGGCCACTGGTTTGCGTCCACTTGGCCTCCCGTTCTCTTGAATCTCCCGCAGTCCGTAACCTCTTCTGCGTTGTTTGAATTGTATCCGCTCGTTGTCACAGCTGTCCTGTGGGGGAAAGAATGGACTTCAGAAAGCATCTTAGTCCACTGCGATAACGAAGCTACTGTACACTGTATCAATAAAGGTCGTTCCCATTCCCTTGAATTGATGCCTTTCCTAAGGCACCTAATTTGGATCTCAGCCTGTAATCAATTTATCATTATAGCCAAGCACATCTCATGATCCAAAAACCAAATAGCTGTCTCCCTTTTTCTCTTTTCTTTACAGAAATTCAGAGCATTGGTTCCAGAAGCGGACCTGACACCAACCCCGGTTCCTCCCTGTTCACAACTGATCTTCCTGTAAATGATCCCCTCAAACTCCTCCATAACTCATCTCTCAACTCTATAAATCGAGTTATTTGCCCTAGAACACTCAAAACCTATTGGACCACTTGGAAATGTTTCAAACAATTCCACCATACCTACAAATTGCTGTTTTCATTTTTTTCCTTAACATCCATCTCTTTTTTTGTTTCGTATCTCAACTATTTCAAAGGTTTCCAAGCTGGATCCTTTAAAGGCTATCTAAGCGGCATCCACTTTTTTCATAAATTAATTTTTGGCAAGCCCTCTCCTGCAATAAGTAACCCCCAAACCTCGCTCCTCAATAAAGGAATCCAAAAATCTCAACCCGCTTGCTCCGATACAAGACAGCCTCTAACCATCTTGTGGTGATCATCTTGACCTGTTAAGCAAATGCATCTCTACCTTTCGTCTTGGCTACCACTCAGTTAATACAGCTCGAATGCACGACGCAATGTTTAATCTAGCCTTCTTCGGCTTTCTCCGCTGCTCAGAACTCACAACAAGCTAAAAATTTTATCCAAAAGTACACCCCACATTCTCAGACTTACAAATACTAGACAACGAAACCATCAAATTCATGCACATGCTGCTTGTAGCCAGCATTCATTTATAACCATTCCTGTGTGCATGTGTTCGTAAGCATATGGATAAATTACTCCATATATAGTACTAGCGATGCAAACCCGGCCGTCGTTCGCAGCTCAAATTCCTCCTTCGAATGCTGCATGAGCTCCCAGGCTTCAGCCGAGGGCTCTCCCATTCGAGCGCTGAGTGGGCTTACACGTTCCAGCTGTGGGCTCTCCCATCAGATTCGCAATAAGGGCTTGCCCGTTTGAATGCATCCTAGGCTCTCCCGTTTAAGTTGCAGCGAGAGCTCTCCCATTGGAAGGCTGTGTGAGCTAACTCACATTTATTTGTATCGTAGACTCTCCCTTTCGAAGTACTGAGTGGGCTCTCCCTTCCGAACGCTGTGTGGGTCCCCGTTCGATTGTCTGCTGGGCTCGCCCGTTCGAATGCTGTGAGTAAACCCACTCTCACATATATACCATTAGCTCCCATCCTCCCTTTCGAATGGTTCATGCATCAACAAATGCATCCACTGCTTGTTCTTAAATAACCCCCCCCCCCTTCTATTTAACTCTTTGGGGGGGTGGATTCTTACAGAGAATCTAGCAATCCATACCATCTCATGAACTACCATATTTCTGGCTCACTGTCCATGGTAGCAATCACCATCCTCATCACATTTGGGGGGTACTTCTCAGCTTGGGTAGAGTCTTGAGCTCGAGCCCTCCATCATGGACAGCAAGCCAAATATGTTTACCTTCTCTTCCATTCAAAGATTACATGAAAATGTGAACTCATGAAATGCAGTTCTTAACAAAATTTCAGGAGGAGCATGTTCATTTAATCCAACCAATCAGCACCGGAGTAAGCATATATAAGCCACGGTTTACCTCCATTCTACGACTGTTCTTCTGGCATCCTTCCTCCACCCCAAATCCACAATCATGACTAGTTATCGGGGTGGGGGGGGTTACTTCGGGCTCGGGTCAAGTCTCGAGCTCGAGCCCTCCATTACAGACACCAAGCCAAATATGTTTACCTTCTCTTCCATTCAAAGATTATATAAACATGTGAACTTGTGAAATTAGCTTTTGTGTATTTATAAATTAGGCCTGCGCTTCATCAATTCACATACTTTGAACTGAATACTATGAGTCGGGTTGTTTTGAGACCTTATAGCACAGAAGCCCATTTATAATGATTAATTCCCTCAGAATTAGATCACAGGCCAGAGGTCACGCCCTTTTGCTCTCGACTTATCACACATGTGTAAATGTTCAGTGAGGCAGAGAGACATGCGTTGGTCACAGCCAGCAGAGGGGAACCAGGAGCATGCTGAAATACCAGACACTGTTTGAGTGCAGGTCTGTTCAACAGCAAAGTGAACAAGAATGATTGCTTTTGTGTCATGGGTGACAGGAGTTAGACACCTGAAAAAAAAAAAAAAAAAAAGAAATGTTAAACATCATTGTCCTTAACAGTGGCAACAAAATGCTTAAAACTGCAACAAATACAGGGGTGTAGGAACCATTATAACTGAGGTGGACATACATGTCCAGGCTCTACCAGTTGGTTTCTTTGGCAGTGGGCGGAACTAACTCAAAAGCGGCAATCCCATTGGCTAACGCTCACAGTCCACATTTTGATTCAGCAAATCAGTGAATGCAGACAACGTGATTAATATTAATGAGCCCAACAAGCTGCCAGCAGCGACAGTCACAAACTGCAAACTACAGGAGATATTGCTATTGTAAGTCTTTTTCACTGAAACACTGAATGACCAATAATGTCTCATGTACAATAATGATGGGAAAATTAAGCTTTCTGAAGCAATGGGGATTTCATCACAAATGTTTTGAAAACATTTACATATTACTCGAAGCTTCAGTATAAGTTTCAATTTACTGTCATCATGTGGTCTGAAAAATTAAGCAAGCCGCTGTGGCTGAGAACATTTTGAATAAAATGTATCATCATCAATGCGGTTATTTTGTTTTTGTATATTATTTACTAAATTGTTATTAAATAAATAATAATCAATTAAGGCTCAAGCTTAGAGGGCTTCATATAAAAGTTAAGAAGTTGTGTTATGTAAAAAAATAAAAACAATGTGTGACAGTAACGTCTTGGTTACTGATGTAACCTTTGTTCTCTGATGGAGAGAACGAGAAGTTGTGTCGATGTAGTGACACTAGGGGTTCGATCTTGAGAGCCCCAATCACCTTTGCTTGAAATAGAAAAGGCCAATGTAAATTGGCGAGTGGAATTTGCATACCAATCTCTTCCCCAGACAAACAGGTATAAAAGGAGATGGCATGCATCACTCATTCAGATTTATACTGAGGAGCCGATAGAGAGTCCCGGCCATGTCAGCAGCCAGTTCAGCGCCGCGGCAGGAGGGACACAATGTCTTGTTCCCTCCATCAGGGAACAGAGGTTACATCAGTAACCAAGATGTTCCCTGTCTGTCACTCACTCGACGTTGTGTCAATGTAGTGACACTAGGGGTTCCTATAGGAAACGCCACAGGCGCTGAACCGTGTCACGAGGCACGGAAAAGTGGAAACAGGCAAGCTGCTGCATGCTTAGCAGCGAGCACTCAACCATGTCGTGACCTTCCAGCGAGTTAGGTAAGGCGTCTCCCTAGTCCCGTTAAGGTGGGAGAGGGCACTTACCCAAGTAGGCTACCGGCAGTGCCTTTCTTAATTTGCTGTTAAGCAATCTCCCGCCGAGCATTTTCTAGAATAGCGCTGGGAAGTGCTCTTCCCTCTCCAGGAAGGAGAGCACTACGGAGACCACATCCTGCCGGAGGGAGATTAACATGGGGAGCATACATCACATGGACTTACCAATGGGGAAGTACACATATGGAATGATACCACAGGAGGACCCTATCTACAGAGAGGGTATGCAGCACAGTGGCCGAGACAGAGAAAGCTCTGACGAGGGGAAACACTGTTTGAAAGGCACCGAGGCGGGGCGCGGCCATGAATCGCGCTCCGAGACCATAAACCAATCATCCAGCTGCGAACTCTCAAGGCAGGGTGGAGGGTTCCACTTCAGCCGATGTTCGCAGCCGCCCGGGCAAGCACAGCTGCCATTTCAGCGTCTGCCTCATCCTGTGCCCTACCACCCATGGGCGGGAGCTCAGAAGATTCATCCGCTTCTGATAGCAGAAGCCCACCCTCTGATGCCGTGACCGAAAGCTCATCTTCATCATGAGCCGTGAACGACACATTAAACCCACCCTGAGGCAGACCGCCTGCATCACTCAACAGCTCGTCACGAGTGTGCTGGGGGATGGGAGGTCCGTGGGGGCTGAGCCGGCAGAAACGCTCCCATGTCCACATCCAGATCGCCCGCGGTCTTTGCCGACCCGGCTGGCTGAGCGTTAGCCCAGGATGGACCGGGTTGGGGAGCAGCCGCGGTTGCTCCTTACTTCATGAAGAAGGAAGTGAGCCACGACCGCAAAGTTCTCATGGGCATGTTCTCGCAATGAGAACATAACCCTTCCACGAAAGCCACCTCAGCGTGCTGGCGCCCCAGACACTCGAGGCAGATTTCATGGGTATCCGGAGGGGAGAGATAACGGCCACATCCAGTAGCGCAACGTGGAAGGACATCTTTAAAAAGACGCCAAGCTTTTGCACGAGCTCTTTTAGAAGGAAATATACTCTTTCTAATATACTCTTTTAGCACCTGCAGACTCAGGCTGCCGAAGCGCCCAGGGGAAACACAGCACTCAACCGTGTGAGGGTGACCGCTGATATGCTCCGTAAGAATCCAGCAGCGTAGCAAAGAGTGAGAGGACGAACACACATGCATTCGGCTCCAAAGAAAAAATCTGAATGAGTAATGCACGCCATCTTCTTTTATACCCGTATGTCCAGGGCGGAGAGTGGCATGCAAATTCCACTCGCCAGTATTCATTGACCTTTTCTGTTTTAAGCAAAGGTGATTGGGGCTCTCAAGATCGAACCCCTAGTGTCACTACATCGACACAACGTCAAGTGAGTGACAGACAGGGAACTGAATGACTCACTATTAACATGTAGATTGGAAAATAAATATGTTGGAGGGCTGGCAGCAATATTTTGCTAACAGGGGAGTGTAATGTGTTTATGTGACTACTGGGTTCAAACTTGTACTGGGTTTTGTGCTTCTTTTGAACCAGAGATCGAAGCAGTCACTTGGTTTCAGCCGAATGAAACTTCGGACATCACAGGTCCGAACGAAAAACGAAAAAACATCAGTTACCAAGTCAACAGTGTAGATAGAGAGGTGACACAAGCTTCTGAAATTGTTCAGGTAAGATCATATTTGACACGGACATTAAGAAATTTTTTTTTTTTTTGTGCTTTGATTCTGTGATTCAATGTTTGAAATGTTTGACAGCAGTCATTCAATTATAAAAGTACAAAGGAATATGCTGGGTTCAATACAAGTTAAGATCGGTAGACTGCATTTTTGGCATAATGTTGATTACCACAAACAAATAATAATCATCTCTCCTTTTCTTTAAAAAAATAAAATAAAATAAATTGAGGTTACAGTGAGACACTTACAAGTCAATGGAGCCAATATTTGGAGGGTTTAAAGGCAGAAATGTGAAGAATATAATTGTATACAATTATAATTATAATTTCACTTACATGAATTCTTCTGTTAAAACCTGTTCACTTTTTGAGCTGTAAAGTTGTTATACCATTGTAGTTCTATTCCTGAACAAATTAGATTAGATTAGATTTTATTGTCATTGTGCAGAGTACAGGTACAGAGCCAATGAAATGCAGTTAGCATCTAACCAGAAGTGCAAATAGCAATATATATATATATATATATATATATATATATATATATATTATATATATATATATATATATATATATATATATATATATATATATATATATATATATATTATTTATAAAGAGTATATACACTAAAGATTTTTTATGGAGTGTAAAGTTATGAGGTAGAGAAGCAGAGACCAGCTCAATGCAAATGTCTATGAATACAGTACAAGGTGCAAATGAAGAAGTATAAACACTGAAGGTGCATTGTACAGAATGAAGTATAAATATGTAAATATATTTATATATGGCCAGTGACCATAACAGTGCAAGTGGCATCAAGAGGTAGAAATTATGTGCAAAGAAATGTGCAATGGAATGTGCAAAAAAAATATATAGTCTGAGTGGGATGTAGTGTTCAGCGCCTGAGTTTAGAGTTCAGTAGGCGGACAGCTGAGGGAAAGAAACTGTTCCTGAGTCTGCTGGTGCGACAGCAAAGACTCCTATAGTGTCTCCCAGATGGGAGAGGAGTAAATAGACCATGGTTGGGGTGAGAGGTGTCTTTGATAATGCTTCTCACCCTCCTTAGGCAGCGTTTGTGGTGAATGTCTTTGATGGAGTGTAACTGAACACCAGTGATGTATTGGGCAGTTTTCACCAAATGACTCATATGAACCAGATCTGTTTAGTGAATCAAAAACACTTTTGAATCAGATGGAGCCAGGAAAAGTATATAGTGTGATGATGTAATTACAGCACTTGAGACTTTAATCAGTGTAGTTACTGACTGGTTGTTCATGACAATGTGTAGCCTAGTTAAAAATATACAGTTAATAATGAATTGTGTGGTAATCAGTGGCATTTTATAAAAATGAATGAATGAATGAAAAATTCTGCATATATATATACTGTATAGAGTTAGGATCAATTATTGGATTTCATTTATGCACTTTAAAAAAGTCATTAAAAACACAGTTGCAAGATTTATTTATTTTTCAAATTCAAAACAATAAGAATTGTCTTTATTTATATTATCTTCCTCAAAAGTTCTAAAATAATCTGAACCAGAATGCTTAAATTCTTTATGATTCAGTTTACTAGATCTTACATTAATACATTAATTTTCTCTTTTTTTCCTGAGTAAACAAGAGCAACTATTTGTCCATGTACTATATGTCCTTTTATTGTGTAGTATCCTGCATTAAAAATATGCATTGCTAATGGATTACATGAAAGGGATGGAGATTTGGCTTAGTTACACTGTCAGTCAAATGCATTTACTACAACTAAACTTGAATAAAATCTTTAAACCCTCCTAGAATAACTTTCTTAATCTTTCACTAAAAGTGATCAAGCGTTACCAATCCCACAAAAAGAATCAAACAAATCCTACAATCCTCTTCATTGACAAGCGTATCTGGTAACATTCTCCCCTTAGGAGAAAAGCATTGTAAGGGTGTAATGAAATGTTATTCTAGCATAATGCCTCATTTCTACATTTCAGTCAAATCTTTTCATTTGCCAGTGTTTAAACTGGCAGGTATCTTTGGAGACAGCTAAACACACCCAGATGAGGGACTACAGCTTTTTGTTTTCAATTTGTTTTGGGTTATATCCCAGTCCTGTAAGAGTTGTGTTTGGGAATTATTCTGTCACAGTCTGTCTGTTTCTGGGTTTGGCAGGAGGAGGATGATCATAAAACCCTCAGTGGGGTGACTATCAAAGTGTATTTGCATAGTTGTACAGCATCCATTACCTTCACCTTCAATAATTCAGTCAACAAAACACTATATACAGAACATGCAGTCCACACTTTCTCTCTCTGTAGTGGTTATCTCAGTTTGTCATGTGACTAAGACTCATAGCCTTAAAATGTATAAGCAGAACAGAGCAGGCAAACACTAGTCTACCTCGTGTGTGTATGACAGGCCAACTAATGTTTGCTTAGGCATTAGTACTTATTAAGTGTCTGTATATTTAGTGAGTCAGTTTACGGATTGGTCTCTCAGCAGCTCTGGAGACAGACGGCCCTGCAGTGTGTTTGTTTAGCAGCACACTGCCCGCAACATGCCACATGAGATTAACTAACTTTCACATCTCATCACTACTCTTTTTCATTGTAACTGACTGCATAAAACAATGGCTTTAAATCCTGCAGAAGCCTCTGCCAATTGGTTGCTTTTCATCAATGACTACTGGGTGAACAAAGAACAAGGTTATCACAAATCAAATCAACACAATTTGAATTGAATCGAAATGAGGTTCCTTCAGGAAACTACAGTGCCACATTTAACATTCATCCAAGCAGACGTATGACACAAAGTGAGCTACAGTGCATGGCAGTAAATTACAACAGCAACAAAAGTAAATTACTATTAACTGTAGATACTGTAAGTAAGTTTGTCAAAACAAGTTTGAAGGTTATAAAAAGAATGATATAACAACTGAAAGAACAGAAGATGGATGGATGGATGGATGGATGGATGGATCTTCACAAAGAACAAAAAGAATGATAAAACATTGGATGGATGGATGGATGGATGGATGGATGGATGGATGGATGGATGAATGGATGGATGGATGGATGGATGGATGGAACTTCACAAAGAGCAAAAAGAACAATAAAACATTGGATGGATGGAAGGATGGATGGATGGATGGATGGATGGATGGAACTTCACAAAGAACAAAAAGAACGATAAAATATTGGATGGATGGATGGATGGATGGATGGATGGAACTTCACAAAGAACACAAGAACAATGAAGCATTGGATGGATGGATGGATGGATGGATGGATGGAACTTCACAAAGAACAAAAAGAATGATAAAATATTGGATGGATGGATGGATGGATGGAACTTCACAAAGAACACAAGAATGATGAAGCATTGGATGGATGGATGGATGGATGGATGGATGGATGGATGGATGGACGGATGGAACTTCACAAAGAACACAAGAACGATGAAGCATTGGATGGATGGATGGATGGAACTTCACAAAGAACAAAAAGAATGATAAAATATTGGATGGATGGATGGATGGATGGATGGAACTTCACAAAGAATACAAGAATGATGGATGGATGGATGGATGAAACTTCACAAAGAACACAAGAATGATGAAGCATTGGATGGATGGATGGATGGATGGATGGATGGAACTTCACAAAGAACAAAAAGAATGATACAAGGATGGATGGATGGATGGATGGATGGAAGGATGGAAGGATCTTCACAAAGAACACAAAGAACAATAAAACGTTGGATGGATGATAGATGGATGGATGGAACTTCACGAAGAACAAAAAGATGATACAACATTGGATGGATGGATGGATGGATGGATGGATGGATGGATGGATGGATGGATGGATCGATGGAAGGAGCTTCACAAAGAACAAAAAGAATGATAAAGCATTAGATGGATTGATGGATGAATGGATGGATGATGGATGGAACTTCACAAAGAACAAAATTAATGGTAAAACACTGGATGGATGGATGGAACTTCACACAGAAGAAAAAGAACAATAAAGCACTGGAGGATGGATGGATGGATGGATGGAATTTCACAAAGAACAGAAAAAACAATAAAACTTTGGATGGATGGATGGATGGATGGATGGATCCCAAGTTTGTACAATAACAGCAAGGCTTTGTCAAGCCTATATAATAAATTGGACTCAATAAGACATTATTTACACAAAGACAGTATTTACAAAACAGTGGATCTATAATAGATAAATATGTTATTGTAACATTATGTCAGGTAATTAACATTCATGAGTCAACATTCAATGTGTCCCCCCACTTATCAGATTGTTCTCAGGTTTTAGGTGTGTAGCTAAACTTGAGTGAGGTATTGGAGGAGACGACTCTGTCGAGGCAGTGGGGGCGATGGGACAGACTTTGGATGCATAGCTTGGCATGAAAGAGTGATTGGAGGAGGCCTCTCTAATAGCTTACAGAGGTTTAAGACATTAACTCAGTGTGTTTCTAGTGCAGACGTACTGAGGCTTATACCAACAAAGATAGAGGGATTGTTTGTCTGGAATGAGGTGAACGAGAGGATTGTGGTCATGTTTCATGGCACGCTGCCCTCTGCAGTAATGTGGCCCTAATTATTGAAACAAACTTCATCCCCACTGCCCACCGCTTGAAGAGCATGGTGGGTTTATCAGAAATCAGGCCAATGAGATGTAGAAGATACAACACTGAGTGGAATTAACAGGTAATTCAATTAACTTGAAAAGTTTTATCTTAGCCCAGTAAGTGATATACCTAAGAGATTGCTTTTGTAAACATTGCACCACATTTTTCTTTGTGGACAGAACTGCAGCCAATTCACTCCATGGGTATTGCTTGCATTATAAGAGACAATGTCAAACTTGATCTACTATGTCACAGTAGAATCTAAGCTTTCTTTATGTGCTGACAGAGGTGTGTCACACCAGTGAAATGGTGTTAGCAGTTGTTGCATTAGTGTTACATATGATTCAAATCTGGTGGGACTGAAGGTTAGTCAAAGATAACATGACAGTACTTTCATCTGACCTCTTGACACCGACTAATCCTTGTGTCAGCACACCTTCTCCTGACTCTCTAGAGCCCTAGAGCAATGATAGCTCAAAGAGAGATGCTGACTGCTGAGTGCACACTTAATCCATGCTTGCATACTCCTCTCTCTAACATATGATCAGTCCACCTGTATGGATATGTTTGGAATGGCATACATATTACTTACTCTTTACTCTGGAGTATATTGAGCTGTTTCAGTCACGTGACTTTTTCCTTACAGTCGCTATATTTGTGACCATCAGCGGGGAAGCAATGACACTGAATGGGAAAACCCCTACGAAACGTTATCAAGAAAAATGTTGTATGGCACATTGTTTGGCACACAAAATAAGACTGAACTGAAAAAAAAGAGAAAAGAACTGCAATCCAAGAAACCAACTAGGCCTAATAAATTAGAATTTCTTGTCTTGATCAGTGATCCAATCTGAAGCTACACAGTGCCATCTTGATGTCTTTTTCCCCATCATCCTTGTACCGAACGGTGAAGGGTACTAAAGGTTATCTTGGTGTCTCTTGTTAAACAAAAAAATCCTCTTCACTGAACAGGAAAGGTCTGGAGAACATGTGGAGCTTTCGCCACGTAATCCTCCTGAATGCACTAACAGCAGCCTGACAGCGACAGCGCGGTTATCTCGACTCATTAATTAAGCAATCAACACTTTAAGACAACTGAAACTCATTTATCTCAAGAATATGTCTTGTGTCTATACTTTTGAAACTAGTGAGTATTTTAATGTTTACGGATTGGCCCCCATTGACTTCCATTGTTTTGCAGACAAATGTCTGTCATGACTGTAACAAAGCCCTTTCTTTTTTGACATTTAACAGGGTTGTTCAATGTTTCAACATTCAGTTTCTGGTTTCTGGTTACCCTTATGATTTTGCTTGTAGATCAGAGTGCAGAGGTTAAAAAGCAAGGGCTCTGAACATTTGGCCAAGTGTTTCTGTGGCTAGGGGGTCTGGTTGGATTATTGAATAAGGGCAACTGGCAATTCAGATCGACTTAAAACCACCAGTCAGACCAGTACAAAGAAAACCCTTCAAATAAAAAGAGGGTTCTGCTTTCATTATTCAGTTCCCCAGTGACAGCTGAGAAAGATCAAATTTCACACTTCTCATCTCTCTCTCTCATTCCTCTACTCTCTTTGTCTTTATCTCTCTCTCTCTCTTTCTGAACATTTGTATTACATCCATTAATTCTATCTTGGTGTGCTATGCTCTTTATGGGTTAAGCTTAATGCCATCTCCCAGAGCTCCACTAAGGTGCGCTTAAATATCATATGCTAACTCCTTTATAGAATATTCCCTGCTACCTTAAGATTTCCTTAGCTGTAAGGCTAAATATGTTCACTAAAGAGGGAGGCAGACTTTGGACTCCCTCAGTCCTATACAGAACTACAGGCTAAAATAGATTGCAAACTCAAAGTTTAGGTATATTTTGTGGGCGCAAGAATACTAGGATGTTGTGGGCAGGTGCCAGGGCGTTGCTTTCAGGTTGCTAAAGAGGTTGCTTAAGTGTTTTTAGCACTATGCAGTTGCTAGTGTTGCTAGAATATTGTGGCCAGTTGCCAGAGTTAGTTGCTAAGGTGTTTTGAGTGTTTTTTTTAGTGCTATGCAGATGCTAGGATGTTGTGGGCGGTTTCCAGGGTGTTGCTATATGGTTGTTAAGGTGTTCTCAGAGTTTTTGTAGTACTATGCAGTTGCTAGGATGTTGTAGGTGGTTGCCAGAGAGTTGCTAAGTGGTTTATAAGGTATTCAGAGTGTATTTTTAGGCCTATAATGGTTGGCAGGGTGATGCTGTGTGGTTGCTAAGGTGTTCTGAGTGTTCTGAGTGTGCTATGCAGTTATTTTATTTTTTTTAATTTATTTTTTTTTTGGTGCTATGCGGTTGCTAGGATGTTGTGGGTGGTTGCCCGGGTGTTGCTTTGTATTTGTAATGGTCTTATGAGTATTGTTGTAGCGCTATGTAGTTGCTAGTGTAGCTAGAATGTTGGTGCCTCTTGCCAGGATGTTGCTATGTTGTTGCTAAGGCATTCTGGGTGTTTTAAGTGTTATGCAGTTGCTAGGGTTGCTAGAATGATGTGGCCAGCTGCCAGAGTGTTAATTTATAATTAATTTTATAATTTAATTAATTAATTAATTTTCTTTATTCATCACACATTATACATTTGCACATATACAGTGAAATTCTTCTTTTTCACACATCCCAGCTAGGCTGGGGTCAGAGTGCAGGGTCAGCCATGATACGGTGCCCCTGGAGCAGATAGGGTCAAGGGCCTTGCTCAAGGGCCCAACAGTGTTGTTGTTGTTTTTTTTAGAGCTAAAGAGTTTGGGTTGTAGGCGGTTGCCATGGAGTTGTGAAGTGGATATTCTGGTAATGCTTTAGATTACTGTTTCATACTTAATAGGTAACTATTCAGGAATTAATGCAGGACAAATGAGTAGTACTACATTAACACTTCAGTCACTACTGTTAACTAATATAGAAACACAATTAACTAATCAGTAAGTAATAACGATCTGATGACTGTGGTAGTTCACTGTCAGATAATCAATATTTACTTAATTTTATTTGCATCACTGAGAACTAATAACGAACTAACTACTGGTAAATATTAATAAATTATAATTAATTACTCATCACAACATTTACTCAATTATACTTTTATTGTCAACATGAATTTGCATAATCAGAGATGCATATGCGTTCTTTAACCAGAAATCAGTTTTGAAACTAACACCACTCTAAATCACTGGTCTATAGTGCCTGGTAGATTATCATGACTAGTTAGCTTACCTTTAATAAAGGAATGTTTTACTGTATGTGTACAAACTCTGTATCATTTTGGTTATCTTTTGCAATCATTAATGAATAACTTGTGCATGTTGTATAGTACATTATGAGTTCTTCTCAGTAATTACTTAGAATAGAACAGTGAAAGTCTTGGTTAACTCTTATTCCCTATCTGTCACTCACTCGATGTTGTGTCAATGTAGTGACACTAGGGGTCACTCTTGGGAGCCCCAAACACCTCTGCTTTTTTTGAAAAAAGGCCAATGAGAATTGGCGAGTGGAATTTGCATGCCACTCCCCTGGACATACGGGTATTAAAGGAGCTGGTATGCAACCACTCATTCAGATTTTCTCTTCGGAGCCGAGCAGTTCTAGTCATTGATGCTGAATTCATCCGTGAAGTTCATTCACCTCATCTGCTGGATTCTATGGCGCATTTCAACGGCTTCTCCCCCACTGCACCCGTGGAGTGCAGAGAATGCCCCTGGGCACTTTGGCAGAAACAACTAAAAGAGTATATTCTAAGAAGAGTATATTTTCTTTCTAAAAGAGCGGCACACACGGAACCTTTTTTTAAAGATGCCTTTCCGTTTGTATGTTATTCCTGGTTGCGGTCGTTATCTCTCCGCTTCTGATGGCCACGATCGCTGTCTTACGTGTCTGGGCGCTGCCCACGCAGAGACATCATTCGTGGATGGGTCTTGTCCTCATTGCGACAATATGACCATGGCAACGTTGCGGTCGTGGCTTGCATTCGTAAGAAAGCAAGCCACCAAAGCCACTCACATCCCAGGCGACCTCAACACACCGGCAGTTCACATAACACAGTTCAGCTAGTTGTGGCGTTTTGTATAGGGACCCCTAGTGTCACTACATCGACACAATGTCGAGTGAGTGACAGATAGGGAACGTCCTGGTTACTTTCGTAACCTCCGTTCCCTGATGGAGGGAACGAGACGTTGTGTCCCTCTTGCCACAATGCTGAACTACCCGCTGAAATGGCTGGGACCTGGTCTCGGCTCCTCAGCACAAAACCTGAATGAGTGGTTGCATACCAGCTCCTTTTATACCCGTATGTCCGGGGGAGTGGCATGCAAATTCCACTCGCCAATTCTCATTGGCCTTTTTTCAAAAAAGCAGAGGTGTTTGGGGCTCCCAAGAGTGACCCCTAGTGTCACTACATCGACACAAAGTCTCGTTCCCTCCATCAGGGAACAGAGGTTACGAAAGTAACCAGGACGGTAATGAGTCAAGTGTTAACACATCCATATGAAGGAATTAATAATAATCTGGAACAGTATTCTAAAGTGAAAATCATGGTAACTCATTATTATTTAATTAGATCTTATTGTGTCCTTCCTTATGAGTTAATGGTTATCTTGAACAGCATTACTAATATTCTGAGTGTGTTTTTTAGTCCTGTGTTGTTGCTAGGGTTGCTAGGAGGTTGTGCGAGGTTGCCAGGGTGTTGCTAGGATGTTGTGTGCTGTTGCCAGGCCATTGCTGTGTGGTTGCTACAGTGTTCTGGGTGTTATCTGGTTTCTGTGGTTGCTAAGATGTTGTGGGTGATTGCTATGCAGTTGCTAAGATCTTCTGAGTGGAGACCTGTTGTTTTGTTTTTTTTTCTTTGCACTTTCCATTTCCTAAGGTTGCTAGAATGTTGTGGGAGGTGGCCAGGGGGTTGCTATATGGTTGCTTAAAGTATTTTAGCAACTTTTACCACAACAAATAAATAGGAGATTTTACATTGTATTTTATAGGCAGTCTTTTTCAGTATGAGCCTATGCCTGTCATTTAGGATCTACAGATATTGTGCAGTTCCTCATCTAAAATGCTGTTGCCCTGCCCTTGTTTTGGCTCTGTACAGTGAAAATGAGTTAAAAAGATCCAAGCTCTGATTTTTACTCATATACAAGTTACACAAGCATCTGTCAGGTTAAGAATTGATACATCATTGATGGTTGACAGTTTCAATTCTCCGACACATCTGCAGCTTTTCAGGTTTTATTTGCAGAGAAGCTTTGGGGGCAAACCGCTATACCTTTCTGTTTATTGAAACAATGGGTTGCTTGTAAGATATTTTCTGCACAACTGTATATAACTACTCTAGCGTGACATACAGATATATATTCAATCACCATTGCATGGTTTCAAACAAGGTGAGAAACAGTTTTGAATAGACTTTAATAAGAAGGGATGGAAAAAAGCTGAAGAGGTACTCAAGAGGCAAGGTGCACAATCAATCAAAGTTGGTCTAAAAACAAAAACAGGATGCAGACATTAAAGTTGACAGCCAGTAGAATGAGAGATCATTACGGCACAGTCATGCTCCTAATGAGTCTTTCAGAGATATCATTCGAGTCAATTTGGACTAGTTCCAGATTCAAGCAGCAGTTTCTTCAAAGATGTCTCAGGCTTTGTTCAGACAGGCAGAATATTTTTTTATCTGATTCAACTCTGTGTTGTTGTTTGTAATATGAACAGTGCTGGGGAGTCAATAACTAAAATAAGCGATGCTACAAAATTCATGTTTCAGTAGCATGACAGCAGCTCAGCTATATTCACTACAGTGTAGCTGTTCAAGTAACAAGCTACATTATGCAATGAGTAGAGCTGTCACATTATATTGCGAACACAGCAATATCGAGGGAGTCATCAAACACACTCATCTAAACCATCCTCTCTCTCATGTAGTTCTGGGAAAACCAAATCAATTAAGTGAATCGCTTCTTTTGGACAGTTCATGCAAATTAGAAAAAATCAATTTTTACATGAATGTATGTGGTTTGAAAACTGATTAAAATACAATTTTGGAAATGCATGTAAGTCTGAACTGTCAGATCAGACTGAAATTGCATTGGCAGGCTTGCAATATGGCAGACTGGAGACGTAACTGTATATTACTTTGGGGAATGGGTGTTTTCTTAATGGTCTGCATAACTTCCATGAAGATAACAAATGGTAGACTTTTGAGATACTACGGTTGAATACAAACATCACAGGAGATATGTAGCCCATCGCCAGACCATCTGTACTCATCATCACGGATCTCATATACGTTTTACACACATGTACACACAAACATACATTCAAACACACCCACAGAGTTGAATAAAAGACAAAGCACTGGATATTTCATCTCCGGATAAAGTCATATCAAAGCCAGCTCATTTCCGAAGCAGCTCTTGCTCCGCTGGGAACTCTTATTGAAGATAAGCATGGGTTAAGACAACGCTTCACATATTTAAAAAAATGCATGCTCCTAATGCACATACTCTCACACATTTGTTATTTCAGCACTGCAACCATGGCAGATTAATGCACTTGTTAAAGACCCCATAAAAAAGTTTTGTGGCTTTTCGTCCTGGTCTGTTTGCTTTGATGACATCTTAAAGTTTGCTTAGATTAACTTCTAGCAGATAAAATGTACAGTCTTTCTCTTCCTGGAAAACTGGGCAAAAATATTGATATCATCTTGAACTATTGACCCATGTTGACAAGTTTTAGTCCAATTATATTCTTTCAAGAATGAAAAACTTCCCCTCCCTCTAAGTAATAAATACGATGTGCATCCACGTGCATTTTTTTTTCTTTTCTTGCCACTAGCACATTTGACTTCCTCGCTGGGGTGTATTAAAATACTATTTTCTGTAAAGCTGCTTTTAAAATAATATGTTTTGCAAAAAGTGTTGATTTGACTACCTTTTTTCTTTTCCCAAACATCAACTGGTTAATGAAGGAAGTAGCTGGGATATGTTTATTTCAAAAGTGTCTTCATTGCTTTTGTCCACGGTACCAGCTGTCTAATATTTAAAACAAACAATTATTTAAAAATAAAACAAATTAGAAAAATGTATTGTACAGTAATACATACTGTATATTTATTACAATGGATATTGTAATAAATAAAAACCATATCTATATTTGTACAGATATTGTAGAAATCTTATTTAAAATGTATATATAACAAAAGATAACAAAAATAGAAAACAATTTTTAACCAACAGCTAATGTATAAAGAATACTGTAAAATATTGTATTGTTACAGATATTGAAGAAATTATATTATTACCAAAATATATATAAACAATTATATACAATAAATTAATATTGTACATTACAATATATATTTTAATAATTAATATATATACAATAGGTGTATTGTTTTGAGATTTTGCAACAAATATATATATATATATATTTTTTTTTAATACAAAAATAGCAAACCATTGTTTTAGCAAACAAATACTGAAAAAAACAATATTTTAAAATATTGTATTTTTACAGATATTTTTAAAATTATTAGTAATAAAATGTATATATAATTTAAAATGGGAAAATAAAAATATAATGAATCATAAAAAATAATATACAATAATACATATTGTATATTTATTTCAATATCTGTAAATGTTTAGAAATATTATAAAAATATTGCTTAAATTGTATAAAATATAAAACATGACTTAAATATAAAACATGACACCAAATACAATTGGGCAACTGATGAAAATGTTCTGAAAACACATTTCAATATTTTAGTTAAAATCTTCTTTATTTAGGTGATTTGCTTTTATGTATCACTGAGTGGCTTTATTGTGCATTTATTTATTTATATGTATTTTTATTTTTTATTTTTTTGGAATAATCCATACACATTTAAAAATATAAATAAATAAATAAATAAATAAATAAAACAGTTTTAACACCACCATTTTCTCCAAATGTGTAAAAGCTTCATGAACACTCAGTTTTCATTGATCGTTTGAGTTGTAACACCTTCTACTGATTGGTCAACTTCAGCTAGATCTCCAAATCAGCCTGAATTTTTTAAACATTTTTTACAAATATCGGGAGGTCGTGAGCTGCTCGTAAGCTGCTCAGTTACGCTCGTAATTCACAACCGATTTAATAGTAAGTCTCCCCTCTCAGGGATTCAAATGTATATTACATTCAGCCAGTAATCAAATCTTTAACTCAGTGACTAAATCTTTGATCCTGCCAGTGAAAACAGTACACATGCCCAAAAGTTGCACGACAGCATGACTAGATGGGTGACCGAAAACCCATCATCTGCTCCAAAGAACTCTTCGCTTC
The DNA here is from genome assembly GCF_019703515.2 of Myxocyprinus asiaticus. Classification (NCBI taxonomy): domain Eukaryota; kingdom Metazoa; phylum Chordata; class Actinopteri; order Cypriniformes; family Catostomidae; genus Myxocyprinus; species Myxocyprinus asiaticus. The sequence continues at coordinate 44,978,327 of NC_059369.1, forward strand.
AAAACATGTGTAAATGGCAGGACGGGTGAGGTTAATATGATGTATTTATGAATTTATATCTGTAAAGCACTTATATGGGATTACATAAGGCATAAATCATATCTAACCAATTATAAATGTGATTCCATTTTGGGGGAGATTGTCTTAAAGACATACTATATGTAAAAAAGATTTATCTTCAGACACATTTTTTTAAAGCCATGATGGTAAAAACAGCTATTTGTAATTTTTGTGTTGGGACCAGTGAAAAAAATCCTTAGCGTTGAGCCCTGGTAATCAAATAAGTAAATGCGTGACATTAACTGTGTTACTCATTTTGTACAAAAGGACTTGTTTTCTTTCATTAAAGCACTTTAGATGCTCTGTGAAAATTCACATGCAGGATCATGATTACATCACAGTCATCGGGTTTTGCACACATTTTACACTGAAACAATTATGCTGATAATATCATTTGTAATAATAATAATAATAATAATAATAATGAAAAAGATTAAATTAGAAAAGTGCAAAATAGGAAAATTCAATCTTCAGAATTTTTTTTTTTTTTTTTTTTTTTGTGCTTGTGGTTCAGCACAGCCATTGAGCAGTAAAATAAAAAGTGGCACTCCATGTCAAAAAGGTTGCCAACCCTTGGTATAGCCCATGTGACAACTAGCCCCGATGCTCCTTATATGAGTCATTTGCAGGCCCAGACACAATCTGCATGCACAGGACTCCACAGAAAACTCTGCGGATTTCCGCAGAATTGCAACATCTCTCATTTATCAATGTTCTACACATTCACCACCACTTGCATATTTGTTTATTAAATATTTTGGCTAATCTGAGGATTCTTTCAGCTACCAACAAAAGTGTAGCAGCCTACTCTCTGCTATCCATTTACAATTTTTAATATGTTAAAATCCCTTCCACAGAATTCTGCAGATTTCCCTTAAAAATTTGTGAAATGTGAAAAAAGTCCACAGATTCCATCCGGGACTCATTTGTTATAAAACGTGCTTATAGACATAAAGTTCTGCTTAAACCTATCTGTAATCACTAGCTGCTCTACAGTAGTATAATATCACTAAATGTTTGCTCTTGTAAGTTGAACCGTATACTTTCTAGACAGATTGTTAAAAAACACCCAATGACAGATTCCTCTGTGTTGTCTCCAGATGCGTTCTGACATGCGCTGGACGGGTCAGGTGGTTCTCTTATACAAGCATCCCTCTCTGTGTAAGTATTTGTGTGTTGGACATTCTTGTAGCCCCTGTGGGTCCTCAGAAACTCCCCTCGGTCGTGGACCCTGATGTTTGCGTGTGAAGTGATGCGTGAGGCAGCAAAAACACACCTGGATTCACCGTCAGAAAAAGAGAAAAGGTTCATCACACCATCTCGACTCTCAAAACGCTGACATTCAGGACATTCTGTGTTTTGAGTCACTACCAACAACTTATGCAGACGAATAAATATCAAGGTATCTTTTAATTTCATGTAGACATTTATTAACCCTAACCCCATCCATAGTGCTCACTGTTTATGTAAAACTGATGTAGGCACACTCATGCATGCACAAAAATGGACATGTGGTTTCAATTAGGCTCTCAGCAGACACAGCTTCCAAACTTCAAAGATAGCATTCAATCTATTATTAAAAAAAAAATCCCCCTTTTGTGTTCCAAAAAAATAACAGCATATTGGATTAAAGCGAGATTATGGTGAGTAAATAAAAACAGAATTTGAATTTTTCAGTGAATTTCACCTAACTAACCCTCCTGTGATGTTTGCAGTTTGTCAATTACAGGTGTGTTTTGTCATGTCTGTAAGCACAGAAAAGAAGGGCCGGCTACTGTGTCAGAAATCACAATCTGACAGCCGATTAATATTATAAAGGGGTTTAAGAGATTTAAAGGGCACTGCTATGTAAACGCAACCTATGTTCTTTCAGTTAGTCAACCTCCAGCTTAGATTTTGGGAAACGTTTAATGTTACTTGAATTGGTGCTATTTTATTGCATTTCTGTCTTTATACTGTGGAAGGCTTTGTTTGGAAACTGTTAACAAAATATTATAGTCACATATTGTTTTGTTTTCTTTCCTAAGATGGAAGCAAATGCACTTTAACAGGAAAAGAAGTATGCATAGAGTGATTATAACACACTTTCAAAATCTGTGATTAATCATGACTATGAAAAACCGAGACTGCCCTGCTGTCTGTCACTGAGTTGCTGAGACAGGCGAAAGCCAGATCCAGATCATCCGTCCTGATTTTGCTGGATCTTTCTGCAGCCTTTGACACAGTCAACCATCAGATCTTTCTCTCCGCCCTCTCTTCTCTAGGCATCACAGCGACTGTGCTTGACTGGTTTAATTCCTATCTCTCAGGTAGGTCCTTCAAGGTAGCCTGGAGAGGTGAGGTGTCTGAGTCACATCAGCTACTTACTGGGGTACCTCAGGGTTCAGTTCTTGGGCCACTTCTCTTCTCTATACACACAACATCACTGGGACCAATCATTCAGGCACATGGTTTCTCTTACCACTGCTACACCGATGATACACAGCTCTACTTGTCTTTCCAGCCCAACGACACCACAGTGACTGCTCGAATCTCTGCCTGTTTGGCAGACATCTCGGCCTGGATGAAGGAACACCACCTGCAACTTAACCCAGCGAAGACTGAGCTCCTCGTCTTTCCAGCCAACCCTGCTGTTGAACACAACATCACCATTCAGCTGGGTTCAACTATAGTAACACCTTCCAAAACGGTCATAAATCTTGGGGTAACCATCGATAGCCAACTAGATTTCACAGGCCACATCTCAAAGACAACATGATCATGTAGATTTACACTCTACAATATCAGGAAGATAAGACCCTTCCTCTCTGAACATGCCACACAACTTCTTGTTCAGTCACTTGTCATAACTAGACTGGACTACTGTAATGCTCTCATTGCATGTACAATTAGTCCCCTGCAAATTATCCAGAATGTAGCTGTACGTCTGGTCTTTAATGAATGTATAGTTACGGCGCATGTTACGCCACTCCTTGTCTCTCTTCACTGGCTGCCGGTTGATGCACGTATCAAGTTCAATGCTCTGATGCTGCCATACAGAACAGTCACTGGGTCTGCTCCAGCATACCTAAAATCATTTCTGCAGAGCTACGTGCCCACCAGAAGCCTGCGGTAGGCTAATGACCGGCACCTTGCTGTGCCAACACAAAGAGGCACCAAAACACTTTTCGCTTCATTGGTGGAATGACCTTCCCAACTCTATCTTTGAAGCAGACTCACTTTCTGTCTTCAAAAAAACAGCTAAAACACATCTTTTCCATGAGCACTTAACCAGTCACAAAAAATAAAATAAAAATTGTTTCACTTTAATCTGTCTTGAATGCTATTCTGATGCTAGTTCTGATTTTGCCACTCAGCAGAGTGAACGTGTCTTAAATGGGCTTGAGATTGACCTAAAGAACATGAGACCACAGCACAGTTAACTTTCTTAACTTCTAAATTGTGTTATTGGGCTCCAGCATTCACCGTAATACAAATTTAATCCTGTCTTATTGCTTTCTCGCTCAGAGCATCAGAGATCCAACATCTAAGCCCTCGTTAGCATGAGCTCAGTGCTTTTTGGCGAGGTCCATGTCCTCTGATGGTCATCTAATCTCTGCCACAGAGCAGTGGGCAGATATTAAAACAACAACAACATCTGCTTAATGAAAAGGTGCTGATGGTTTCTATTCCAAACAGTGATACCTGATCAACTGTTTGAATCCTCCAAGTATCTAAGACTAATGAGCTTTCTATTCAAGCTGACATTTGAGAGATCCCCTTGGTCCACCTGAGTTTGAGGGAGAATGTTTTTGCTGGTAATCCCCAGCTCCACCACAGTCCTACAGAGCGGGGCTTTGTTTTGGAACTGGTGGAAAGTTGCACTTCATTCTGTGTGAAGTGTTGCGGGAGGCCTTTCTCTTGAGGCTCTTAAATCGCTCTGCCTGTCTGAACATGGCATTGTGATGGATTGGCCAACACGTTTAAACCCCAAAAGGGCAGAGTTATTTCTTTAGGGTTCTCCATGTGTGAGTTTCCACATTTTGCAATGATCGACTCCCCTATCAAGACCTTTGAATGGCTAAGGGCTGGGTAATATGGCTAGAAAAATTATATCTCGATATTCTTCAGCCTATTGGCGATATTTGATATATACAGTTTATCTCGAAAACTAGATATTTGCTCTGAAATAGCAAACAAGTGAGATATATATATATATATAGACCCTGTGGTACTATCAAAACACTATTGTTTGTTTGAACAGCCCAACTAGCCCAACACAAATATATTAGCTCAACAAATGGCGTGAGTTTGGAGCAGTACTGTCTGTTTTCTGACCAATGGAATATGGGAGGGAGTGCTGGGGGTGGGGGGTCTATAAAAGTGTCTATAAGAATGTAATTGCATCAGTCAACAAACCCAGAACTGCTTTATAGCCATGCAATTCTACAAAAATATCATTAGCTCATGTGTCAACCAACCAGAATCAAGACATTAACAACGGCATTCTCTAAATTAATGTAGTTAATATGTGTATGCGTGACTATTTTGTCTAAACGCACATGTGATGGACACCTGTGTAAACTGCATTCATATCTCTCCCTGTGCAGCCGGACAAAGCAAAACTGGCTCTGAAGCCGCAGACTTCACAGACTTTCACTCCCACTGTGACGGCAATCTCTTCTCCACACCCTGACGGTGTGCTCCTCCCACCCCTGTGAGGATGTTTGCACAGCATTTACATGAGGGAAAATATTTTCACTGCTGTGCGGAATCATGAAAGCAGAGGCACCAGACGAGGCCAAAAGAAAACTAATCTCCGATATTAACACCGAATTAAATTGTCGCTGACACACAGCGAGAAGTCTGAGCTGTCAGGAGATGTGCGGGGGGTTAAAAGGGGTCTGTGAAGCAAACTATTCAGGGTTACTTTAAAGAGAGAAATTCTTTGTGATTGACAGCTGAAGGGAAGGTCAAATTTATGAGCTGATCACATAGAAGATTTCTTTAATGTCTCAATTGCTTTTCTTAGACAGCAATGTGATTAAAGGAATTTTCCATGTTCAATATAAGTTAAGGTCAATCGACAACTTTTGTAGCATAATTTTGATTGCCACAAAATTTCAAATCGAGGTTGCATTGATGCACTTACAATGGAAGTCAATGGGGCCAAATTTTGGAGGGTTTAAAAGCAGAAATGTAACGCTTAGAATTTTATAAAGGCAAGTGCCTTAATTAATTAATTAAACATTAATTATAAAACTTGTGAACTATTTGAGCTGTAGAGTTGTTTAAATTGTCGTTTTTGCAGCGAACTACTACATTTCCGGGAGTATTGGGTTTGTAGCGTTACATCGTCATGGCAACAAAGTTGTAAAATTGAATATAACTTTACACAGATGCAGTTGGTAAGCGATTTTATCACAGTAAAATCATGTTAACACACACATTGTTTACAAATCTGTCAGTCAGATGTGAAATTTCCATTATGGTTATTTTTATCCATCACTAGTTACTTTTGCATTATTTCACCATTAAAAAGTGCCTTTTCTTGGTTAAGAGCTCGTGGAAAGATGGTTAAAATTAAAACCTATGCGCTAGTTCAATTTCATGCCTCTTAAATGCTTTTATTTCTTCTGTCAAAAATGTGCTAATGCCATCAAGCTTTCCTACAAGTGCCTGTTCTGTCGCAAACACAGAGAGAAGCGATCGCACCAAGTAAATTACCTTAGAAAGTGCTATCTATTATATAGTCAGCAAAGAGTTTCCAAATGTTTATATATATTCCCTTTTCTCCCAATTTGGAATGCCCAATTCCCACTACTTAGTAGGTCCTCGTGGTGGCGCAGTTACTCACCTCAATCCGGGTGGTGGAGTACAAGTCTTGGTTGCCTCCGCTTCTGAGACCATTAATCCGCGCATCTTATCACGTGACTCATTGTGCATGACACTGCGGAGACTCACAGCATGTGGAGGCTCATGCTACTCTCCGTGATCCATTGAGAGCGAGAACCACTAATCGCGACCACGAGGAGGTTATCCCATGTGACTCTACACTCCCTAGCAACCGGGCCAATTTGACTGCTTAGGAGACCTGGCTGGAGTCACTCAGCACGTCCTGGATTTGAACTCACGACTCCAGGGGTGGTAGTCAGCATCAGTACTCGAACTGAGACCTCCATTAACACTTATACAAGGGCAATCTTTGAGGGATAAAATTTTCCACTAGGTGATGTCCCAGACTACAGTTTTGTAAATTAAAAATATTTATTTTATTGTTTGGAAAGTGCATACAATATTTTATCTTAAAAAGGCTGTTTTTATTTCTCTGTAACAAATTATAATCTGAAATGTTTACTCAACCTAAAAGACTTTGCATTTAAAATCAGCGGTAATGAGTTTTCGAATCAAATGACCTTTTCAGGCAGTCCAAGGAAAAGAGACATGTGGCCCAAGAAAATGTATGACAGTGGAAATAATAAGTAACACTGTCTTTCCCATTTACATTTTAAAAATTCCAGACAGATCCAAGTGGATCAAACATACTGACACTGGCAGATTTATTTCCGATGACTTCCTGTGCAGCTGCCAAAAACTTTAACTCTTTTTCTATTTCTTTCTTTCTGTCTCTCATTCATTTGGAGATTGTAGAGTGACAGTCAGTGTGTAAGATTGCTGTTATTATAGAAGAAAGGCAGAAAGAAGAGGCTAATGAAGGGTTATGGGAATGGACAGCAGGCAGATGGAGATATGGCATGTTTAAACTCATTCTCAAGACTGAAACGAAGCCAAAGTAGTTCAAACGTCAGAATGCAACTCTAGACATACGACACACTTGCTCACACTGTGACTTCATGCAGATTGCATTAAAAAGGAACCAATTAGTCATCGTTCCACGGGCCTTGCCATTTTAATTCTCTTGCAAACATTCTATGGAAAAAAATAAAGACAAGATGTTTTTGCACTTTTTAAATGAAATAATTATGCACTATGTAGTTTCAAAATTCCCGTGCACTGAGACAGATGCAGAAATAGGTCATTTAGAAATTGAAATGTTTGTGAGGTTAGCCATGAGCACATTAACATATGACCATGTTAATATATCAATGCCTATTCAGCACCTAAATTCAAAAAGATTAGCCAGTCAAAGCAAAAGTATTTTTTGCATACAGAAGTCTGAAAGGTATGGTAGCAAAAACAGCCTGTTTAATCTAAGGGACATACAGTATATGTAGGTATGTTGCAAAAAAATAAAAATAAAACAATCTGGAGAAAGTAAAATAGAAAAGAAAAGAGAAAGAAAAAAAGAGAAACTAAAGTGAAAAGGAATGGAAAGGAAAGGAAAGGAAAAGGAAACAAAAAATGGCAGGAATGGAAAAAAGGGAAAAAGGGGGAGAAGAAAAGAAAACATAAAAAAAGATAAACTAAAAAGGGAAAAGGAAACTAAACATGAAATGAAAGGGAAAATGAAACAAAAACAAAAGGAATGGTAAAAAAGTAAAGGAAAAAAGAAAACTAAACAGGAAAGGGGAGGAAAAAAGGAAGGGAAAAGGGGAAAATAAAATATAAAGGAAAAAAGATAAACTAAAAAGGAAAGAAAGAAAGAAAGAAAGAGAAAGAAAGTAAGAAAGGAAAATGGGAAAATAAAATTTAAAAAAGATCAACTAAAAAGGAAAGGGGGAAAATAAAAGATAAAGGAAAAAAGAGAAACCAAAAAGGAAAGGGAAAAAAAAGAAATGGAAAAAAGGAAAGGAAAAAACTAAACTAAACAGGAAAGAAAAAGAAAGGGAAGGGAAGGAAAAATGAAAGGAAAAAAGGAAACTAAACAGGAAAGGAAAAAGGAAACAAAAAAAGGAAAGGAATGGAAGAAAGGAAAATTGTTAAAAAAAAATAAAAAAAAGATCAAGTAAAAAGCCAAGGAAAGGAAAAAGGAAAGGAATGTATAAAAGGAAAAAAGAAAACTAAACAGGAAAGGAAAGGGAAGGGAAGGGAAGGAAAAAGGAAAGGAAAAAAGGAAACTAAACAGGAAATGAAAGGAAAAAGAAAACTTAACAGGAAAGGGAAGGGAAGGGAAGGGAAGGAAAAGGGAAAGGAAAAAAGGAAATTAAACAGGAAATGAAAGGAAAAAGAAAACTAAACAGGAAAGGGAAGGGAAGGAAAAGGGAAAGGAAAAAAGGAAACTAAACACGAAATGAAAGGAAAAAGAAAACTTAACAGGAAAGGGAAGGGAAGGAAAAAGGAAAGGAAAAAAGGAAACTAAACAGGAAATGAAAGGAAAAAGAAAACTAAACAGGAAAGGGAAGGGAAGGGAAAGGGAAAGGAAAAAAGGAAACTAAACAGGAAATGAAAGGAAATAGAAAACTTAACAGGAAAGGGAAGGGAAGGAAAAGGGAAAGGAAAAAAGGAAACTAAACAGGAAATGAAAGGAAAAAGAAAACTAAACAGGAAAGGGAAGGGAAGGGAAGGGAAAGGGAAAGGGAAAGGAAAAAAGGAAACTAAACAGGAAATGAAAGGAAAAAGAAAACTTAACAGGAAAGAGAAGGGAAGGGAAGGAAAAAGGAAAGGAAAAAAGGAAAGGAAAGGAAAGCAAAAAAAGTTGAGGAAAAGGAAAGGAGAAAAGGGAACTAAAAAAAGGAAAGGAATGGAAGAAAGCAAGGAAAATGGTACAATTTTTTTTTAAAGATAAAGTAAAAAGCCAAGGAAAGGAAAAAGGAAAGGGAATGAAAAAGAAAAGGAAAAGGGGAAAAGAAAAGATAAAGGAAAAAAGAAAAACTAAAAAGGAAAGGAAAAATAACAAAACAGGAAAGCAACAAAAAAAAGGGTTGGAAAGAACAGGAAAGAGGAATAGAAAAACAAAGAAAAAGAATGGAAAATAGGAAAGGAGAGGAAAGGAAGAAAGGAAACAAAAAAGGAAAGGAAAAGGGAATAAGAAAAGAAAAAGGAAAAGAAAGAGAAAATAAAAAGGAAAGGAAATGGAAAGGAAAAGGCGAGAGGAGTTGAGAGGAGTTTAATGGTCTTTACACACACAACCGTTGGTGAACACACAGGTACACTAATGAATCCAACACTGGGCTTTATAACCACAGATTCAGATTAAACTGATTGCTCACACTCGAACACCACACAATAAGTTGAAATGATTGTAATCAGAGCATGAGCACAACCCTCTCTTATTTGTCATTGTTGGTTTACATGTTACCTGCTGTAGGCTTCAGTCTGTGTGCTCTCCCAGCTTAAGTTTAAGGATGTTTAAAATAAAATTAGTTTAGGAAAAAAAATAACAGAGGACAGATTCAGAAAAAGTTTGTGTTGTTGATTAAATGCATCCCTTAAGGAAAAGTAATTGGGGACCCCTGATTTAAACTGATGTGTGTCTGTGTATGAGAGAGATTAGAGACCATAAGAATGAATTGTACAGAAGAATTGAAAGAGATCCTGCGTCCAAATTTGCGTAGTGTCTTGTACTGCATTTGATAAAGAACCTACTTCTCGGCCATTAATGAAGAATGTTTTTTTTGGGTATGCAGTTGAGTATTATGAATAAATTCACAGGCATGCTTTATAATCTCACCGGATGTAATACGTCATCTGGGTATTTCTCATCTACTGTTTTATGAATACTGAGGATTCGGACATACCACTCATTTGACATGCTACTTTTGGCATACTACTTACTAGAGAAGTATGCATATTGTACGCAGTTAGAGATAGAAGGAGAGAGTGAAGAAAAATGCAAAAGAGAGATAGAAAAAGAGCACATGGCACACCTGAGATGACTGCGAGCAACAGTGTGAGAAGACACAGAAAGGCACTGAGATGAGAACTGAATTAAAGCATAAACAGAGTGAGAGACAACAGGAGGGGTGGAGCGGATGATGGGAGTGTTTGGCTGTAGTCCATGCGTGTGGCAGGGGAGTTCAAGCAGTTAGGAGGGAGAGAGGGAGGATTTCTGCCAGGCACGTGGAAGAGCTGTATTTCACAGAGCTGAGAGAGAGAGAGAGAGAGAGAGAGAGAGAGAGAGAGAGGAGGCTTCTTTTCATTAGAAGGGGGTGGAAGCTCTCCAAGATCAGCGCACATCTCGTCTGACACACATTCGCCTGAGCGCTTACACTCACACACTCACCGATTGTGAGTTTGAGGAATTCATCTGCTGTGGTGGAGAGTGACAGCAGCAGTCAGACAGGGTTCGTTTCATATAGACACTTTTCTTCACACTGGACACAAACACATTCACACTGTCAATGAAGTGACTTTTAGCACATTGATCTGATGACACCAAACTCATTTTCTTCTTTAACCGATAATTTCACCACACAGCGGATGGTGGCTGGTCATGGTGGATCTCAAGGAGTGAGTGTGTGAGACGTTTAAGAGGAGTGTATATGCCACAGGAGTGTGTGAGGATGGCACGGAGTGTGTGGACCGTCTCAATCCTGCTCTGCATGGCACTGTGGATCAATGTGGCATCCCAATCAACAAAGAGCATGTATCCAAGACTACGGCTGTCTCACAAAGGTAAGACAACAGGTGTGTGTGTGTAAGTGTGTGTGGATACTTGGATATGTGTGTTTTATATATATATATATATATATATATCTGTATAATATAACATATCATTAGTGTTATGGATTTTTTTTCATATGCTTTTCTGTATTTTAAATGATAATTAAAGACAGTGAAGTTAGTTATGGATGTGTGGATAGCTTGACTGAAGCCATTTGTATTGCCATAAATACGTCTGGATTCTCACTTATTTGTGTTTTCTCTCAGTGTTATGGTGGTTGAGCTTCTACAATGTGGTTTAAGCGGTTCACGAAGCCAACTGTTCTTCTTTACTATGCTTGTGTCTCATTCACATGTTTACAGTGGAATTCAGGGAAAGATGGGGGCATCGTTTGCAGATGAACACCTTAGCCCTGAGCAAACAGCCCGTGCCTCCTCATACTTCTCTCTCTCATTCTCAATTTGTCTTCCTCTTGGATCAAAATACTGTTGAAACAGTGTTATATTAAAACCCTCATGCCAGTGTTCGGCATGGTTAAGACTCTGTGTGGAATGTCAGTGCCCAGTAAATCATACAATTGTCCACGCCAGTGAGATATCAGCAAAACCTGCTCATGGAGAACATTTCTATTCTGACATAGAGAGGAACGTTGGCACTATGTGTGATGTTTTTACACTGAGACAGAGGTGGAGTATGCCTTTGTGGGTGCAGCTGATAAAGCCTGGGTTCGGTGCAAGCTCCTAAATTTGTATTGGTTATTCCATGTCAAATCAAGCAAATTTCATAAACTTTTTCTGAAGAAAGATAAACATAAATTATGATGAAGGACACACTATGAAATGCCATGGATCAATATTTACTGAGTAATCTATTATTTTGTAGAGGGTTGTCAAAATGACATTTTTCACAGATGCTTTTGCAACAAAAGTACAGGTTACATAAATCACCTTAGAAAGGTGTCAGGTTTGTTTTTGTTTGTGTTTTTTTACACAGAGATAGGTATGTCTATTACTAAAATCAGTTGACTTCAGCACCTCTTGTTGCATTATATCGCAATGTTGTGAGTCCAATAATAGAAAAAAAAAAAAGGCACTTTTTTGTGTTGTTTTTCCAAAGTTGGAGTGTCTATAACTGCACAAGTATTAAAGACATCTTAATATATTTGTAGATTCTGGTTCAGAATTAACTTTCCTTCTTGTATCTTAATTTTGAAGGCCCTATATGGTTCATTCCCAGAGATATGGGGCTCTAAATGTGGCTCCATGTGTAAATTGATCAATTTTACACATTTTCAGTGGTCATCATCATTTATGTATTCTTTCACAATAAAATAAAATAAAAATAAAAATAAATGAATAGCAAAAACAAAATTGAGCCGGGGATCTCTGGCTGAGTTGACGGAATGACCCAAATGAAATATGGCCTGTTTTTGTTCCTGACATTTTGATTTCTTTTGCTAAAGCGATCTTAGAAATGTCACTAAATATCCCAAAGCACCAACTGAAGCACTGCTAAAGCACTCTTTTCTCAATAGATTTGTCCTAATATTGATTCTCACTGTCATATTCAGTTAGTTGTGTTTAGCTGGCAGCAAACTTGCTGTGATTGACGTGTGGCGGGAGGGAAATGTTCCCAGGCAAGGATAAAATGCAGAATTTCTTTCCCAGTCCTCATCTTACCACTCCTCTCCCTGTTTGAAGAGTAATAATGTTCAATTTAAAGATTTAAAGGATTTGTTCTAAGTAAGTAACTTTTCCTCCATTTCTCAACCCGCGTCATTTCAGTCTTTTCTCTTTATGTCCATCTGTTTTTCAGTGTGTATTCCATTCTTTCATTTTCTCCCTTGATGTGTTTGCTCTGCATGTCTAGACAGACCAAATTAACTCGGCAGAGTGAAGAAGCATTTTCACATGAGTCCTATCATTATGGATTGAAAAAACATCTTCGCTTCAAAATGTGTGTTTCTGGAGCACGGATAGCTTGAATAACTCCAGTAATGGAGGTATTTGAAGACCTTGGATGCAATAAAATGAGGCTGATGTGTGGTTAAACTCATTGGGATTCCATTGGGCTATGTCTTAAATTATATTTGGTATGAAAACCACATGTTTAATTTAATCTTGCCCTACTTTGTCAGCAATTGCATATGTTGTGTACTTTTTCACAAGTCAGACACAGAGCCTGGTAAATGCCCAATTATACTAGCCATTTGTATTTGTATAAATTCAAATATAAAAAAAAATAAAAATCGTGCAAAGCGTTGAAGAGATATTCTGAGATCGAAACCAGTTGAGTTCAGTCGACAACATTTGTGCCATAATGTTGATTCCCACAAAATAATTAATTTTCACTCGTCCCTCTTTTCATAAAAAAAATAAAAAAATAAATAATAAAGCAAAAATCTGTATTACGGTAAGGCACTTACAATGGAAGTCAATTGGGCCAATCCATAAACGCTAAAATACTTGCTGTTTCAAAAGTATAGACACAAGTCATAAACAATATGCGTGTTTTAGTGTGATAAAATCATATACTTACCTTTTCCATGTCAAGTTATATCCAATATTTCAAATTGTTGCCATGATGACTTAATGCTGTAAACCCTAAAACCTTCAAACAACTAAATAAATCAATGATTTAAACAACTTTACAACTCACAAGTTTTAGCAGAATATTTAATAATAGTGCTTTGGGGGGCCTGGGTAGCTCAACGAGTATTGACGCTGACTGCCACACCTGGACTCGTGAGTTTGAATCCAGAGCACACCCTCAGTGACTCCAGCCAGGTCTCCTAAGCAACCAAATTGGTCCGGTTGCTAGGGAGGGTAGAGTCACATGGGGTAACCTCCTCGTGGTCGCTATAATGTGGTTCTCGCTCTCGGTGGGGTGCGTGGCGAGTTGTGCGTGGATGCCGCGGAGAATAGCGTGAAGCCTCCACATGCGCTACATCTCCACAGTAATGCGCTCACCAAGCCACGTGATAAGATGCACGGATTGACAGTCTCAGACGAGGAGGCAAATGAGATTTGTCCTCCGCCACCCGGATTGAGGCGAGTCACTACACCACCATGAGGACCTAGAGCGCATTGGGAATTGGGCATTCCAAATTGGGGAGAAAAATATAAATAAAAAAATAATAGTGCTTTTATAAAATAAAAAGTTTCACATTTCTGTATTTAACCTCCCTCCCCCCCCCCCCCCCCCCCATTGACATTTATATACTTTAACACTTGTTTAGAGCTTGATTTGCACTAATCAAATGACTAAATTCAGAGATCAGATTAGCTCTTTGCCAATGATTTATCAGAGTATGCCACATTGCTTGAAGATACTGGGTACAACGTGGAGTACAAAAGGGAATTCCCAATTCAAACAATTTGCTAAAGCATGGAAGCTTTAAACCACTGCTCTGGTATCACTTAGCTAAGCTTTTCTTTATGTCCAAAAGAAACTAGAATTAGCCAATCACTAATTACATGTGAAGCAGCTGATTTCAAAATAAACTTCAACGCCTTGAATGTTTTGGCTTCATTGTCGAACAGCTGAACCAACAACACATTCTTCTGGTTTGTGGGTGTTTGGCTGAAATTGCGTAGGTGGGTGCACATTTTGTATTTATTTTTAAATGCCTTCAATCTAATAAGGGTAAATAAATAAATAAATGTGAGAGTTAAGGGAATGCCACTGAAGTCTGTGCAATTAGTAGGAGCTGCAACTTGTTTGAGCTGCAAAAATGTTTGTTTATGAGGGATAATAATAACACTTCCTTGATTTCAGGCATGAAAATTGTCAACCGCAGTTCTTTAGTGATAACCTCCATGATAGCTTAATTATCCACAGGCATTTTCGAGAGTATCGGGTGATGAGGCCCGATTATTTAGTGGTGCAATTTTACAGTTTCAACTACCGCAGAGACCAATGGGGGCATAAAAAAGCAGTAGGTTGAGCATGTGATCTCCAAGAGATGTATATTTATTAGTTTAAATCTACTCTAAACATTATTTCAAAACACTTCCAACTGGTTCTGGAGTGTCTGGCCCCCGAATCGAGGTGATGTCACGCTGTTAAGATACAGCTTGAGTTTTGTGCATTCCCTTGTATAAATAAACCATGCTGGCTTCGGCACGGAATTACAGAACAGTTGCCCCTTGCAAAACTTCAACACGCAGCTCCCCAAAAGCCCTCCAGAGCTTTCAGTCCATGTCCAGAGCTACTTGTAAAGAGTGTCAGTTTCTTATCCTGAATCTAAAGCCGTTCAAACATACAAATCCTTTCGGGCCTCCAGTTGGTCCCAGCTATCATCACGCATATGGATGTATCATCATGCAAATGGATGTTCATCATTTGACGAGGTTTGTTGAAGCAGTCTAAATATGTACAATGCTGTTGCCCCTTACGACAATATGAAAATGAATGTGAGAAATGTCATTTTCATCTCTGAGCAACTTCAATACAGTCAAACATTGCCTCACATTTCAAATTCCCCATGTTATATGGTCTATAATAACAAACTATAGTAGCTTTTCTATCATCACTCAGCATTAAATGTCTAATCACAGCTTGAGCCATATAAATCGGCTTTTCAACACCCTTCAACAGAGAGCATGGACTTTAAGTCTGGAATTCAGCCTTTGGATATGTTTTATAGACCTTTCAGCTGTTCATGAGAAAGACAGTTGCACTACTGCACTGTTCACTCTATATGAGTCTAACTGTACTGTAGACTTAAAAGAACCGACTTATAGGAGTCATTTGACGGAGAATCGGACAACACTGATTGTGTTGTAGGTTCAAAAGAACCGACGCATAGGAGTAATTAATTCAGGAATCGGTCGAGAATGGTTGTATGTCGATTGAAAAGGACCAATTCGTATGTCATTCATTCTGGAATGGGTCTGCACTGGTTTCACTGTTGATTTAACAAAGCTGGCTAATAAGAGTCATTAATTCGGGAATCGGACTACATTGGTCACTTTGTATATGTCGCGCTGTAGATTCAAAAGAACCGGCTCATATGAGTCATTCGTTCAAAAATCGATCTATATTGGTTACGCTGCATGTTTCGCACTGTTGATTCAAAAGAACGGCTAATAAAGGCCATTCATTCAGGAATCGGTCTATACTGGTCACGCTGTCGATTCAAAAATACCGGTTCAAAAGAGTCATTCGTCGGGAATCAGTCTACACTGGTCTCGCTGTTGATTCAAAAGAACTGGCTAATAAGAGTCATTTGTTCAGTAATCGGTCTGCACTGGTCGCACTGTGTGTTTCGATGTTTAGATTCAAAAGAACTGACTTTTAAGAGTAAATCATTCGGTAATCAGACTACATTGGTTGCGTTGTGTGTTTCGCACTGTAGACTTAAAAGAATCGACTTATAGGAGTCATTTGTTGGAGAATCGGACTACACTGATTGCGCTGTAGGTTCAAAAGAACCGACTCATAAGAGTCATTCATTTGGAAATCAGCCTACATTTGTAGTGCAGTATGTTTTGCGGTGTAAATTCAAAAGAACCGTTTCATCAGAGTCATTCGATCGGGAATCGGACTACATTGGTCGCGCTGTATGTTTTGCTCTGTAAATGGAAAAGAACCTGCTCATAACAGTCATTCGTTCAGGAATCGGGTGGGGCAGACAAGCCTCTTGTTCATCGATAAAGGAGGACGCAGGAACCGGATTAACAATCAAAAAGACTTTAATTCAACATAAAACACTGAACCAAAACATAATAAAAGCACACACACAAACACTGCTGCGGGCGTCTCTCTCGCTCTCTCTCTGGCGTCTCCGGCTCCTCCTTTTATCTCTCTCCCTCTGATTGGGCAGCTCAGTGCTGGGCGTGTATCCTCTCGGCCCGGCCATGTCCTCCTCCTCGTCACATACCCCCACCGCCCGATTCAAGCAAAACCTCTTGCTGTCTGTGTGTTATAAATTGGTGCAATCAGACCAGTGCTTTCACTATTTGTCATTCCAAAAGCCAGTTTCCCCTTGAGTCACATGAAAGGGGAAGGAATTATACAAGTAAATCCCCTGTTGCTTCATCACACAGTCATTGTATTCAGTGCTGCATGTGATTGGCAGCCCGCAGGTCATTGCATAATTAATTATGTTCTTGGGAGAGTTTGTTCCTGCCTCTTCCTCCCCCAACTGTGGCTTTCTCAGCATTTGTCCTGACAGTTGTTGTTAAAGGTCTATTTACCAAATAAACCCATCATTTCCTTTCAAACGGGGCCACTGAAGAGTCACCATGGAGACAGATTTTTCAGAGACAGTAAGACGGGGAGGAAGAAATCCTGGACTTTAATAAACTTGATAATGAGTACAATGAGCACAGGCCAGAACAAGCAGACCCACGCATGGCCCGAGAGACCAAGGGGTTCCTTGACCCACAGTGAGTGGGTATACATCAACATAATACACTGACAACAACCAAAAATCATCTTATTTTAAAAAAAAACTAACAATGCAAGAAAACCATGTTTACATGAGACTTAAACTCATCAGATTATTCTCTGATTTTGACATCAATGCAAAAACAGTCATGCGCACAACACTTGTTCGCGTTGGATAAGCCGGTAAGAACACTGGTAAAGGTGTTTACATGCAACGCAAAATCTATGTGTGCCAATCATTTTTTACTTGAACCGTTTTTGCCCTTACTCTAAAAAAGGAAAACTGTTAAAGGCTTATTTGTTGTCGGCATATAAAGTATAATCAGTGTAAGATCATGCATTTTAACAATGGAAGCACGCTGGCTCTCATTTGTTTATAATTGCGTACAAGTTGCATATTTATGTGCGTAGAAAGTTTTGTTCTTATTCTCATTCTAATGTTCATGATTATTCTAAATAAGGGAGCGCATACCATCCCATATAACGGCTTTCTGCACAACCTCACCAATTATTCGTCACTCTCTGCAAACGTAGCTGTTCTCAAGCTCTCTAAAAATGCACATTTGTGTGATAGAATGTGCATTTTTATGCAAAACCTATTGCAGAGCTTTTTTGTTACTCTGCAATAAGTAAGACTTATTACAGGATCACTTTCAATTTCTAATAATATTAAAATATTTACAATATGTATAAAACATTTCAACTTCATTCCACTCTGATTATTCCATTTTAAGGTCACTGGTCCACCGATTTTTGCATATATGTGGTTTCAGTTGTTTCTCAATTTTCTCATAAATTTTGAATAAAGTGCAAACTTACTGGTGAGTCATTATTTCTATGTGAAAACATTTGCATATGGGTTATTCCATGTCAAACTACAACTACAAACTACAACTAAATTCAGAAACTTTTTCTGGCTGGGGGGCCTGGGTAGCTCAGCGAGCATTGACACTGACTACCACCCCTGGAGTTGCGAGTTCGAATCCAGGGCGTGTTGAGTGACTCCAGCCAGGTCTCCTAAGCAACCAAAGTGTCCCAGTTGCTAGGGAGGGTAGAGTCACATGGGGTAACCTCATTATGGTCGCTATAATGTGGTTCTCACTCTCAGTGGGGCACATGGTGAGTTGTGCGTGGAAGCCACATGATAAGATGCGTGGATTGACGGTCCCAGACATGGAGGCAACTGAGATTTGTCTTCCACCACCCAGAGTGAGGCAAGTCACTACACCATCATGAAGACCTAGAGCACATTGGGAATTGGGCATTCCAAATTGGGGAGAAAAGGGGAGAAAAAAGAAGAAGAAGAAAAAAAAAAAGAAACTTCCCTTGCTGAATTTTTTGATTCTGTAAAAAAAAAAAAAAAAAAAATTATAAAAAGGGAGATAAACATAAATGATGATGAAAGCCTGACTGAAAGACTGACTCCTTTCTTAGGTTATTTTTTTGACCTGCAGTTTTGTTCCAAAATCAGAGGCGTAAATTGTCATTTTGACCCCCTCTACAAAATAATGGATTACTCAGTAAACAATCATTCATTTAATATTTTGGCTTGATTATCATGTACTCTATGTATTTCTTTCACAAGTAAAAAAAAAGCCACTCATTTTTGAGCCACGACCTCTGGTTGAGTTGGCACGGAATGACCCATATAGATTTTAAGCACAATTATGTGCATCCACAAGGTTAGTAAATGAGACCCATTGTGAATTACCTGACCCTGGAGATCTTTCATGGATTAGAGAACAATGAATCCATCAATCAGCTTGTTTCAACAAACACACCGAACAACCCTTTTCAATAACACAATGGCCTGGAATTTCATCAAAAGATACAAAAGTTCAAGGTTAGCGGTCCATGTGATGTCCTCGTATCTGTGATATATTGTACTCGAGTGATGAATCTGTTGTGCTTAATTGATGTTCTGTGTCCTCTAACTTCAACTAATTCTCTGTGCATTCATTCACTCGCTTTATGTGTCCATGTGGCAATTATTTAAGACTCACAAACAGTCTACACAAAACAATGGTTTGGTAAAGATGGTTTAATTGTCTCTTGCCCTGGAGAGCTTTCTTGAGAGCTGCATGGTCCATAAATACCTTTGTACTTCTACCCTCGGTGGAAATCATTTTTGATGCCACAAGCCCAGTATTTTTCGGCAAGCCTGTCTCTGGAGGTATTGCGGCCATTCTCATGGAAAGACTCTTGAGGGAAGCTAATCGTCTTACAGTTGTAAGTGAATTACAACGTGACATTACTCAGGAAATATACTTAGTGAGATTTAATGTGCTCTCTGACAGTTCAAAAATGATGATATATTAATGTCAAGATTGCTGTTATTAAAATCAGCGAGTAGTACATTTTGGTTTTATGCTCTTTCTCTATCACTCTTTCAAAGCGTCTTTCACCGTCAAGGTTGAATTTGAGAGAAAAAAATTTGGTTTATGAATTTAAATCTTTGGCATCTCTCAACACATCGGCTGTGAGTGTTGAAAGAAGCTGCTTTTTACATCTTCCATTTGAAGTGAGCGTGCAGCAGACCCTAATGCATCAGACGCTTGTGTGTTTAAAGACTTGGATATTTTTTCACTTCTTAGACGTGAACAGTTATTCCAGGTGGGAGGAAATTATAGGGAATAAAACAGTGGAAATCCCCTCTGTTTGTTTTCAAAGGATCCCACTTCAAATGGGTGTTTATCTCTGTACATGCCAAGACATTAAATTACATGAGTGTCTTCAGAACATTCAGACATTTGAGGTTATGAAGGGAGAAATCTCATAATAATAATATGAGATGAATATTTCCTGTAGAAATGAATCAAGAGGAATTCTGTTATGATAACACATTTTAAAATATTGTCAGGGCAGACTAACCAAGAAGATTTTCTGAATTATTAGTCGTGCTTGCCAAGGCAACCATCACTATTACTATTGCTTAAAAAGATCCCAGAATCTTACTTTGAAGGAGGGATCTGTGGCTAGAAACCACCCAGAACACCTTAGCAACCACCAAGCAATGTCCTAACAGCAACCTAGAACACCCTTGCAACGAACTAAAAACCACATTCAAGAACATGTTAAATTGCAGTCACATTTACCTTTGCACGGTGAAATTCCGCAGGCGAAATACAGTCATCTCAATGAGAATCCACCTGGCTATGAATTCCACTCGATTGACTTCTGGAGGCAAAGATTTTCCCCTGGTGGATTTCTTGTGGAGTTCAAGTTTGGTAAACTTTAATAGGTGAATTCGACATATTGAACAATAGGAAGTTGCTTAGTTTGGCAGTGACCTCTGTGTGGGTGGTGCCACATTTGAATCACCTTAGCAACCACCTGGCAATGGCCTAACAATGACCTAGAACACCCTAGCAACCACCTAACGTTGCCCTAACAATGTCTTTGAACACCCTAACAACGTACAAAAAACGCATTTAGGACATCTTAGCAACCGCCTGGCAACACCCTAACAATGACCTTGAACACCCTAGCAACCACCTAGCATTGCCCTAACAACAACTTTGAACTCCCTAGCAACCAACTAGCAATGCCTTAACAATGACCTTGAACACCCTAGCAACTCACCTAAAACCACATTTAGAACACCTTAGCAACCATCTGGCAACACCCTAACAATGACCTAGAACACCCTAGCAACCACCTAGCAATGCCTTAACAACAACCTTGAACACCCTAGCAATGGACTAAAACCCACATTTAGAACACCTTAGCAACCACCTGGCAACACCCTAACAATGACCTAGAACACCCTTGCAATCACTAGCAAATCCTTAACAACAACTTTGAACACCCTAGCAACGCACTAAAACCCACATTTTGAACACCTTAGCAACCACCTGGCAACGGCATAACAACGACTTTGAACACCTTAGCATCACACTAAAAACCACATTTAGAACACCTTAGCAACCACCTGGCAACACCCTAACAATGACCTAGAACACCCTAGCAACCACCTAGCAATCTCTTAACAATGACCTTGAAAACCCTAGAATTGCACTAAAAACCACATTAAACAACCACCTGCAACACAACAGCAACATCTAGTTATCATTAGGCTTTTCTATTTGTATTCAAGAAGTCATGTCCCAGATGGCTTTTATTTCATTTTTAATCTAATTAAATATTGGCAAAAAAGAATAAGAATGTTAGACAAAATAAGGTAATAAGACTGGACTCTTTTCACAGACCATAATGACATGTTTTCACCTTATTTAGCAGCATAAATCTAGCAACATTATATATATATATATAATTTTAAATTATTTGGTGTAAATTTAAAACATTATACTTTGTAGTATATTACTCTGGAATTAGTGAAAAAATAAATAAATAATGAGTTGCCACTGCTACGATGAGCTTCAGCTGCTGAGGGAGTAACACAAATTTTGGCCTCTTTCTCTTTTCTGACTGCTGTATAATCCACCGCTCTATATTTTTGTTTATTTATTTAATTATTTATTTATTTATTTTGGAAAGCTGAGAGCATAGTGGATTTTTCCTTTTGCTGCTGGAACAACAGGGTAAGCGAACATTAAATCTGCTGCCATTTACCACTAAACAAGTTTTCCTTGCTATCGTTTTACTTCCGCATCCCAAACCCGGATTTGCAAAAAGGGTCAATATGGGCTTTTTGTGATGCTTACAACCCTAAGAGTGGATACAAGTTAGAAATGTTTGCATTGCAATTTTGGCCTTCCACAGATTTCTGATTAGCAATGATAATTCATTTTCATGCACATATTAAACTATAGCTTGTAAGATGAAATATTTGGCATTGTTGAGCACAATCATGATTTTCGTGCTTACATGGTCTCAGAAGATATTAGTACTGTATGAAAACTGTGTGGAACAGCAAATTGTCCTTGAACACAATTCCCTGACCAGTTCCACAAAGATGAGTTCATGTTTTCGTAAATTGCCTTTTCTGGCCAATCTTACTGACACATGAGGAAAAAAATCAAACTAACTCAACGCTATTGAAATCCATCAGTCATCACAAATCAATAAATGACAAGTCTGATCTAACAATCTGTCACGGTCCTGTCACTCTGTCAGTTTGGGTTTTGGTCTGACAGGACCGTGGCATTATCCGCCCGTGTCTTTCTTTGTGTGAGCGCATGGTCTCTGTTTTATTCCCTGCCGCTCGCTCTTCAGTCTGTTGTGTTTCATGTCTGGAGTGTGGTGTCTGGGTCATGACTTCCTGTCTAATTTGGTTTCGGTCTGTGTCAGGACCCAGACATTCATACTCCTTGTATGTCTGTTATTGACATGGGTGCATCGCGCTTGTGTCAACTTGGCTGCGTGCACTTGCATCAGTAATCTACGTCGGTCTTTGTGTCTGTCTCTCACGACCAAGGACGCATGTTGCGCTCACTTTGTGCCACATGCCCGGGCGCAAAGTTGTCTTTATGTTGTGCTGAGGTTCGGTGACTTCAGATGTGTGTGGCCGAACTCTAACACAAGTGTCCTGTCTCGTCTTGTTTGTCGATTGGCATGAGTGTATATCACCTTGTTGTCTTGGCGATGTGCACTCATGCCATTCGGGTGGCCTTCTTGTAAGAACAGGCGGCTTTATTGTTTCCATATTGCCGCATGCTTCTCTGTCTTACGTCACACCCCGCCTCCTTGTTTGCTCATTATTGTTTCATTAGTAACACCTGCCCTATTTAACCCAGTTGATTTATCTCCCTATTTTGGTCTCCTCGTGTGTGATGTCCAATGTCCAGTTCGTCTTGTTTTCCAGTCAGTCCTGTATGTTTTTCCTAGTGCTCCTGTCGTTCCTGATCCCTGTTTCTGGTCTCGGTCTGGTCGGTCCCTTCTGCCCCAGCCTGAATTACTCTTTTGTCCGCGGGGTTGTTTATGTTTTCCCCCTCGTGGGACTTTGTTTGGGTAATAAAGTATTTCGTTTTTTTTATCTCTGCGTTTGGGTCCTCATCTCTGCAACACACGTGACAGCAGTCCTTCATTCATGTGTCTTTCCGTAGCCTCATGATCTCCACAGAATCTGACCTCCAACTGAATGATTGACACACATCTCTTAGATACAGGCAACATGCACCGTGTGTTTTTGTATTTGACCATTTGCTTTGTATCAACACATCATGTGTTTTAGCTGATAATTGAAGTTTATCTTGTAGCCACTGTGGAATAGCTAGTAGCATGTTATTCCAGTCAGCAGTGGTGTTTCAAATCAAAATACCTGTCTGTCTTTGTTAACTTGATTGACAGTTCAGAGAGACCCTAGCCACATGGGGGCGGGGGCCGGGGGGGTGGGGGTTGCCTGTCTGGCACCAACAATCATCCATGCGATTATCTAATCAGCCAGTCATGTGGCAACAGTGCAGTGCATAAAATCATGCAGATACGGGTCAGGAGCTTCAGTTAATGTTCACATCAACCATCAGAATGGGGGAAAAAATTTGATCTCCGTGATTTGGACCGTGGCATGATTGTTGGTGGCAGACGGGCTGGTTTGAGTATTTCTGGGATTTTCACACACAACAGTCTCTAGAATTTACTCCAAATGGTGCCAAAAACAAAAAAACATCCAGTGAGCGGCAGTTCTGTGGACGGAAACGGCTTGTTGATGAGAGAGGTCAACAGAAAATGACCAGACTGGTTTGAACTGACAAAGTCTACGGTAACTCAGATAAAAAAAAAAAAAGTTGTATTTGTCAACATTAGTTAAGGCACTATGAACTGGCATGAACTAACAATGAACAATTTTTTTTTATTTTTTTTTATTTTATTTTTTTTAGTATCTAACAGTAACAAAGATTATTTATTGCTGTAAAAAAAAACATATTATTATTTTTTTTATTTTTTATTTTTTTTGTTCATGATACCTAATGCATTAACTAATGTTAACGAATGAAACATTATTGTAAAGTGTTTCCGATTTATATTTTTATTTATCTGTTTTTTTAGTATTTTTATTATTGTGTTTGTCAGTGAGATTCATACTATTACTGTTGGTACATATGTTTCTAATACCAAAAGAAGCAGGTACATAGGTAAATATTTGTGAGTTATGAAGAAAAATGCAAAAATAAATAAATAAATAAATAAATAAAATCAGAAAGAATAAATAAACACACAGTGAATCAATGAGCCCGTCCGTGACATCACACTCCATAACAATGTTCCTAAAATGTTTTTTGTCAGATTACCCAGTCAATGAAAGTTTCCACACAAGGGTACATCATTCAACAAGCCCTCATTTCAGCTACTCATTCGTGTTTCACCCAAGCATCGCTGAGACTGTTTATGGAAAAATTCTCTAAACTCACGTAATCTACGTTCCCTCTCTTCATACCTTACCACTCTCATCTCGTATCTTCACCCTTAACTGAGTGTTGCATCTAAGTGTGGAGTCTCTCTCATCTCAATGTGCCACTGTTGCCTTTAAACGCTTTGTTGAATGCTTTAATCTCACTCTCTCCACATGCATGCTTTAAAGAACAGACAAAACACCTCTTTGCAACATGCCATATCTGTAACGTCCCATTGTTGCGTCACAGAGGTGAAATGAGACAATGGAATAATCTGGGATATTGCCCTTGATACATTTAGATCATGACATTTTTTAAAATTTAAAACTTTTTTTCATCAGATTCAGGCAATTTCAACCCCTGAAACATGATTATGCCCGAAGCTGAAGAAACCCAAAATGTATTAACTTGCATAAACGTACATAATTACTTTCCATCGACAAACACAAACTTATGTCATGTGTTTTAAACCACTTTTATTTATTTCCTCATATTTGATTTCTCCTGTAGTGTTTATAGAAGAGACGGCATGTTGACGTTAACCAGTTACACGTCTGTGCTGGGCCAGTTTAGTATGACAGCTGTAATTTGGCAAAGGTTGAAAGTACAAATAACAGCAGTCAAAGCAAATCAAACATATGCAGTTAGAGTCGTGGTAGTGTTATTGGAGGCCCCAGACAGCATCTATACAAGGCCACAGCGACATGTGGGCCCCAGATCAGGGACATCTCTTTTTCAGCTCACCCACTAGAGTAAAACCCCTCTGGGCTTCACATCTAAAACAAAAACCTTCACCATTCCAGATCAGCAGGGACAAGCTCTTGAGTTTGATCAGGGCCAAATAAATGAATGGGGGTGGACTGTGCTCAAGCTACACCTTTTTGAAAATGTATGCACCAACGTGTCTCCCCAATGTGATATAATTCATACCTTTATACTGTAGAAATGCATATTTACATATGAGAACTGTATGGGTGAATGTCATGAAATCTGTCAAGAACATGTCCAGGTCATAGATTACCTCAAAATCAAAAGAAAAGCTGACACGTAATATATTAGGTATTACGAAATAACAATAAACAATGATTTTTCACAGCATTTATTACTCTTGGTTCATGTTAATTGATCAAAATACTATGATTAAAGGAATATTCAGGGTTCAGTACAAGTTAAGCTCAATCGGCAGCATTTGTGGCTTAACGTTGATTACCACAAAAATGTATTTCGACTTTAAAAAAAGCAAAAATGTATGTTACAGTGAGGCACTTACAATGGAAGTCAATGGAGGCCAATTTTTTTAACGTTAAAATACTCACTGTTTCAAACGTATAGACACAAGTCATAAACAATATGCGTGTAAACATGATTTTACTGCGATAAAATCACTTACTAACCGCATCTGTGTAAAGTTATAATACATTTTACTACTTCGTTGCCAGGACGTATTGTCAACAAACCCTAAAACCCTAAAATGACTGTCAAAATTACGATTTTAACAACTTTACAGCTCAAATAATACACGAGTTTAACAGAAGAATTAATGTGAGTGCTTTTATAAAATTATAAGCTTCACATTTCTGTCTTTAAACACTCAAAAAATGGACCCCATTGACTTCCATTGTAAGTGTCTCACTGGAACACAGATATCTGCTTTTTTTTTTTTTTTTTTTTTTATTTTTTTTAAGAAAAGGAGTGACGAGTCGAAATTATTTTTGTGGTAATTAGGATTATGCCACAAATGCTACGATTGAGTTTAACTTGTATTAAACCCTGAATATTCCTTTAATTGTTTATGTTAGTCCATATTGTATTAACTAATGATAACGTATACAACTTTTAATATAACAAATGTATTGGTATATTCTGAAAGTAACCTGGTTAATTAATGAATGTTTTAAAAGCATTGTTCACTGTTTACTAATGTAGTTAACTAATTTAAATGAATACAACCTTCCTGTAAAATGTTACCAAAGAAAGACATAAGAAATCATATCTTGCTTAAAGAAAATGAGGCATATTTTAAAGGAGCATTTTTTAGTTTTATTTTATTTTTTGCATTAAGCTCATTTTCTTCCCAAAAATGAATTACTGTAAAGGTAGAAAATCTTACTGTCATTATTATAAGGTAAAAAAAAAAAGTTAAACTGCCAGCTATTTATACAATACGGCTTTGCCTTCTATTTTTCCTAATTAAAAAAATAAATAAAATAAAATAAAATAAAAATATATACAAATAAAAAACAGTTTAATTGCCAGGTATTTATACAATATCAGAATCAGAATGTTTTTTTTTTTTTTTTTTTTTCTCAGAGGAATGAAATGGCAGAAGAGGTTGGGTGTGTTGGATAAATATAAGAAAGACTAATCTGTGTATTGCACATTAATTATTGCTCAATGGGGCAATTTAACTGTTCATGGGATGGATAGCCTGAGGGAAAAAACTGTTCCTGTTCCTGACGGTTCTGGTGCTCAGAGCTCTGAAGCGTCGGCCAGAAGGCAACAGTTCAAAAAGGTAGTGGGCAGGGTGAGTGGGGTCCAGAGTGATTTTTCCAGCCTTTTTCCTCACTCTGGAAGTGTATAGTTCTTGAAGGGAGGGCAAGGGGCAACCAATAATCCTCTCAGCAGTCCGAACTGTCCTTTGAAGTCTTCTGATGTCTGATTTCATAGCTGAACCAAACCAGACAGTTATTGAAGTGCAGAGGACAGACTCAATGACTGCTGAGTAGAACTGTATCAGCAGCGCCTGTGGCAGGTTGAACTTCCTCAACTGGCGAAGGAAGTACAACCTCTGCTGGGCCTTTTTCACAGTGGAGTCAATGTGGGTCTCCCACTTCAGGTCCTGTGAATTGGTAGTGCCCAGGAACCTGAATGACTCCACTGCTGCCACAGTGCTGTTTAGAATGGTGAGGGGGGTCAGTGTTGGGGTGTTCCTCCTAAAGTCTACAATCATCTCCACCGTTTTGAGCTTGTTCAGCTCAAGGTTGTTTTGACTGCACCAGACAGCCAGCTGTTCAACCTCCCTTCTGTATGCAGACTCATCGTCATCTCGGATGAGGCCGATGACAGTGGTGTCATCTGCAAACTTCAGGAGCTTGACAGAGGGGTCCTTGGCGATGCAGTCATTGGTGTAGAGGGAGAAGAGTAGTGGGGAGAGCACACATCCCTGGGGGGCACCAGTGCTGATTGTGCATGTGCTGGAGGTGAATTTCCCCTGTCTCACTAGCTGCTGCCTGTCCGTCAGAAAGCTGGTGTTCCACTGACAGATGGACGTGGGAACAGAGAGTTTGTGTAATTTATTCTGGAGTATAGCTGGGATGATGGTGTTGAAAGCCAAACTGAAGTCCACAAAAAGGATCCTTGCATATGTCCCTGGTCTGTCCAGATGTTGCAGGATATGATGCAATCCCATGTTGACTGCATCATCCACAGACCTGTTTGCTCGATAAGCAAATTGAAGGGGATCTATAAAGGGTCCAGTGATGTTCTTCAGGTGGGCCAACACCAGTCTCTCAAATGATTTCATGACCACAGTTGTCAGGGCGACAGGTCTGTAGTCATTAAGTCCTGTGATTTTTGGTTTCTTTGGGACAGGAATAATGATTGAGCGTTTGAAGCAGCATGGGATTTCACACTGCTCCAGTGATCTATTGAAGACCTGTGTGAAGATGGGGGCCAGCTGATTAGCACAGGATCGAAGAAACGCTGGTGAGACGCCATCTGGGCCTGAAGCTTTCCTCGTCTTTTGTTTCCGAAAGACGCGGCTCACATCATCTTCACAGATCTCAAGTGCAGGTTGAGTAGCAGGAGGGGGGAGGAGGGGGGTTGCAGGAGGTGTTGGTGTTTGTGTGAAGTGATGGTCAGAGTGGGTGTGGGGTGTGAGATTGGGCCTTTCAAATCTGCAGCAGAACACATTCAGGTCATCAGACAGTTGTTGGTCCACCACAGGGTTGGGGGTAGGAGTCCCTACTGGCATTGCTTTCTATTGTTCTTAATTTAAAAAAATAAATAAATAAAAATAAAAAACTGTTAAATTGCCAGGTATTTATACAATATGGCATTGGCTTCTATTTTTCCTAATTTAAAAAAAAATAAAAATAAATAAAACTGTTAAATTGCCAGGTATTTATACAATACAGCATTGCTTTCTATTTTTCCTAATTTAAATAAAAAATAATAATAATAATAATAAAAAATAAAAAACAGTTAAATTTCCAGATATTTATACAATACTGCATTGCCTTCATGCAATGAGAACATTGCATGTCCAGTTCCACAATCAGATCAGAAATTAAATCGGGAATATTCCAACCTCCCAAGCCCTCTTTAGGGAGACCAGCTACATCCTTAGACCTGCTCACCTTGTCTGAGTTTCAGAGGACTTTGGCAGAGGAAACAGTTCTTTAGTTTGGCTTACAGGGAAATACAGCTATTTGGATTAGAGAGTGTTTCGGGTCATTTCCCTTTCAATAACAAGTTTTCACTCTTATTGGTGGAAAGCTCTGAGAAAGGGACAGACAATGCTTCCTGTGAATAACTGAAATCAACTCCTGCCCAACAAGCATAAGTGCACCACTAGAGCGCAACAGTGCCCGACCTTTCCACCTTGGTTCCGAAAATATTTTTCCCATTCATTTTTTTATATTGAGATTTCATAAAAGTCTTCATAAAAGAGCCCTGAACCAAACCAACCAGCTCCAAGGTGAATCACAACAATACAAACTTTGATTTGAAGCAAAAACGTATTTGAAAATCGCACAAAAAGATGTAGGTACATGACTGTATACATCTTAATGTCTTTGATGAGGGAATGAACTACAATCCCATGAAGCATTGCAAATGACGTTATTGAATTAAAAACGGTGGGAAAATATAAAACTATTGATTCAGAGTTGTTGATTTTAAGTACAGAAACAATATATTTAACTTTTATTGCAAAATATTCCCATATTTTCCTATATTCAAGTTGTTTGAGACTGTAAGGAGAGCGATTTGATCGTGTGCATCACAGGAGTGGGCGGTCGCTGCAGAGCTCTTTTGGCGCACTTTGTTTGCTGCGGTTCTCTGATTGGTGGGTCTTTTCTCTTCAGGATTATGGGTAGTGAAGTACTTCACTATGAATTCTGCTATTAAACATGGGTGGCGGAGGACGAATCTCAGTTGCCTCCGCGTCTGAGACCGCCAGTCCTCGCATTTTATCACATGGCTTGTTGAGAGCGTTACCGCGGAGACCTAGTGCTTGTGGAGGCTTCACACTATTCTCTGCGGCATCCACGCACAACTCAAAGATGCTGACTACCACCCCTGGAGTCGTGAGTTTGAATCCAGGGAATGCTGAGTGGCTCCAGCCAGGTCTCCTAAGCAACCAAATTGGCCCGGTTGCTGGGGAGGTTAGAGTCACATGGGGTAACCTCCTTGTGGTCGCTATAATGTGGTTCTCACTCTCGGTGGGGCGTGTGTTGAGTTGCGCATGGATGCCACGGAGAATAGCGTGAAGCCTCCACACGCGCTATGTCTCTGCGGTAATGCGTTCAACAAGCCACGTGATAAGATGTGTGGATTGACAGTCTCAGACGCGGATGCAACTGAGATTCGTCCTCCGCCACCCGGATTGAGGTGAGTCACTACACCACCACGAGGACTTAGAGCACATTGGGAATTGGGCATTCCAAATTTGTGAGCAAAGGAGAGGAAAAAATTGGGCTTGGAAGTTTATTCAAATTCCTAACTAGTTGTCAGCCGATATGTGGTATTTTGAAATCAGTGGCATCTGCTGATAAATTTTCCCGTTCGACCGATTAGTCGCACAAGCTGCGGCAATGCTGAGAACCATCTGTGTTTGCCGGACTACTGTTATTTTCTTCTTCCAGTGTGAACACATTAGTAAGATAGGATGACTAAACAAACCAGGAGATGCAGCTAAAGTACCATCTACAATGCAAACATTTTAAGATTTATTTTCTATTTTTAATAAAGTTAAACATTGGTGTGTAAAACTAAGTAAATATAATGTTACATAAAATGTAATTTTTTTAACAACTGCATGTATATCATTGACAATTTTTGGCATCAACATTTTAAATAGTTTGATATACTGTAATATGTATCAGCATTATATCGGCCACTCAGCTCTCTAGATATTGGTATTGGCCATTAAAAAGCCAATATCGGTCAATCACTATTTCTAAGTATAAGCATTGGTAAAAGTGACTCTTGCATTAAAAGTGATCCTAGTGGACAATGTTAATTAAAGTGCACTGATTAATTTCCCATTGAATTAGCCTCAAATTTGATTTGCTAAACAAACCAAAAAAAGAAAGAGTTTGCCTTGCAACATCAGAACCATTCCACTAATCTCCTTTTAGGATACAGTACTCATGTTTTCAATGAAATCTGTTGGTTGGATGTTCACTCCAATTTCCTCCCCCGGAAAGCCTAATGGTACGACCCTTGACAGGCCAGGGTCACAGAGCAAGTAATGTTGAAGGGTTAAAATGCTTATTGCTTGAGGGGGGAGTTTAGAATTATTTCTTGGCTTGTTCTGGGACTTTTGCAATTTTCTATTTGTTCAAGACACTAGGTCTCTTCATAAGCATTTTGCCTTTTCATTGCGGTCTCTGCTGTTTAATCCAGTGCATTAAATAAATCATTTAAAAAGACTGGATGAACCCTGTGAAACATCAAATCCAGAGGCCTGTGCCATCATGAGTCAAGCCTCTTTAATTTATCTGTCTTAAATTACTGTAGTTTCACTTTTTTTGAAACCACAAGCGAGGGGCCAAATGAACAGATTTAAGATGAGAAGGACGAAAGTTCGTTACAAAAGTAAAGGGAGGAGAGGCCCAGGGGAATTTATGCATATTCCATGTATTGGACATAAATAAAACATGTCAAAGCAAATTACATGTCAAATAAACATCAATAGGGCAGAGAGTCACAGACCCAGGATTAATTAGAGTGAATGGATATGAAAACTTCAATGCATCTGTTTGCTATTTTCCTGTACAGTGTATTGACAGGGTGTGGGAGATTGTACCTAAAGGCATGTAAAGCTGTCATCCAGATTCTTTCATTATTCTTCAGTATTCTGGTTCTTCTATTTCACCACATGGGAACCAGACGTTGTTGAAGGTGGTTAGATTGACACGTTAAAAAGTGAATTATAATTTGTAACATCTTGCAAAAATTGTTTTACGAGCTTACAACATTTGCTAAGTTCAGAATATCATACTAACATACAACTCTTAATATTTCTGCAGTATACTGTATAGGATGTGTAGTGTGCACAGTGTACATTCAGTATGCACAGAATACCCAGATAAATTTTTACATGTGTGGTACGCAAATAAATAGCCTGATCTAATTGTTTGGGTATTAGTTTGTATGCATTATCTATATGTGATTTTTGTGATAAGTTATTTTATTTTAATTTTAGGTTGCCTTTTTAAGAACTGGCTAAGGACAACAGATGACAATTAGCCCATAAGGCTAACTCTGGCTCATTTACAGTCATTTTTCTGTTTATTAATGAGCACTGTCCTTGTTAAATAAAAAAAAAAAAAATTGGATTGACGCTCAAACATACAATATGGACGTATTGCAAAATTAATGTGATTAATTGCATCTCGCAATCGGGCACACGCAAGAGCCAATGTGCATTTGACATCACTGACATAAAACATGTCGTAACGCTTCTTGAGACGCCAATTTCTGAACTTTTAAATTAGCCTGTGATTTGACTGGAGATGAAGATCACTGAATAATGGCCTCAATTTGGGTCTGTTCCTCAGAGAGCTATCTGAAGCCTTGTATTATAGCGCACAAATCAGATAAAACTTTTATTAAAGCACGATTGCTTTATTTTATTTATTTTTTTATTATTATGGTGCTTTTATGGTGTATTTTAGCATATTGTAGCAAATTCAGAAAACTTCTTTTGTGTCCAACTGCAAAGAGCACGCAGTATACAGTCTATGCTGAGCAGTAATTAGTACGTAGTAAGCTACTTTTTCATTCAGAAAATTCAGCCATTGTGGCACCCTGTGGATATCTCAACATAAGGTTTTATATCCCAGAGTTATGACACAAGAAAAATATGTAATGTTACGTTGTGTTGCATTGATACAGATGAAAAAGCAGGGTGAGATATTCTGACTTCCAAATGAACCTGAAGTGTGTATGCGCGTGTTTGCTTGTTTGCATGTTACTTGAGTGTCCTAAGGCGCTTTTATTAACCGCAAGGCTCATAAACGTAATCAAAAACACATTGCGTATCTTTCAGAGGAAATGCTTATACAGACTTCTTGAAAGTGATCAAAGGCTGTCTCTTTAAAAGTCTGTCTCTCTATGACCTGTTTAAATATCTCTCTCCATGTTCTTTATGTCCGTCGACTCCTCATGCTATCATTTTTTGGTAATCCAGTTTCATCCCTTATCTGTCTGTCTGCTTCCCTTATCTCCTTTCCATACATGCTTTTGCTCTTCTGCTCTCTAAGTGCCTCTTTTAATATTCCTCTCTCTGTCTTTCTTTCCATGTCTCATTGGACAGAATGTTTCCAATTTAATGCAACTATATGTCCAGTGATCCTGAGAAATCTCCAGCTCAGCAGGGATCAACCTCCAGTAGTATATGTGTTTGTGTGCATCCATTTATCGATGGATCTGCATCTGTGTGTGCTGGGCAGCTGCTATTTCTCTAAAGCAACCAGAGAGGATCGCAAAATCGAAAACACATTTTGTCATTGGGTGTGTATGACTGGAGGGCTCATACACTCTCACACGCTGAATAAATCGCAAGGTCAAGACCATCATGAGGGCAACTCCCCTCGGAGCGACCCAACGCACACAAACACACTGAGGAAATCGGCCATAAGTCACTGATAGAACGTACTTTGATTAATCGTATAATCCAGTTTCTCACACCGCGATTCCCTGCTGCAGCATAACGTGTCTAATTTTGGGCGTAGGTCTGGTCTGTCTAATCCTATTCCAGTTCCCTGACTGCACTGTGTGGTGGAAAGAAATGCAAGAGATCAAATAATTGTGCTGTGAACTTTATAATGGTTCCAAAAACACAGCCTCTCTGCTTTACTGAAAAGGTCAGCATGGCTAACCAATATGCAGTATGTTTTCTTCTGGATAATGGTGTGCTGGTGTCCCCACCAGGATGCTTCACTAGCTTAACAAGCAAGTTTCGACCAATTTCACCAGCTTTGAACCACAAAAAACAATTTGGCATGAAAGTCATCCTACACTATTTGTGCTATGGACATGAATGAAACCTCAAATCATACAACTTGCAAATGACCTGGCAACCATTCACAACATCCTAGCAATCTCATATCAACATGCTCAAAAACACTTAGAACCCTCGCTTTCCACCGGCCTGTGAGATGCTGATTTGCTGGAAAAAGCTGCCAACCACGAGTTCCAGACTGGGAAAGGCGTGCATGCGCCCATCCACCCTTTTCTCTGCACTGCCCAATGTTTAGTGAGCCCCTCGATCACGACGAGAACACCTCGTTTACTTACAGTGATATCACACTCCCCTTAGATGCTTTATTTACACCTTTTGTGTTGTTTAAAGTAAATGACTTTTCGGTGGCATGCACAGCCACAGTCTGTCTTTGCTTATATGGACTGATAAGTGAAGAATAGTGAAAATGGCAAAAGGTAGACTTGAATCCATATCGCCCGTGCAACTAATCAACTGTCTAACTAATGTCACTACATGAGATCTTATGCTGAGTAAGTCAAATTCACATACTTATCTCTCCATGTGTTTTCTTCAAAGCGAATGCAGTATAATATACAGGTTCCATCGGACTACTGGCATGCATATAGCCGGGCTGTGTGCCCAGTGCTATTTGCACTTATTGCAAATAATTATTTGGCTTTACTGAACCTGTGGTAGGGGACCTCTGGTGGCCGCGGGGGCCCTGTGCAGCTGCATATGTTGCTTAATAGACAGGGCCAGCACTGCCACTCAGAACCCCTTGGCAACTGACTATCAACCTCCTTGCAACCACCCACCACACTCTATCAACCTCATAGCAGCATGCCTAAAACCACTCAGAAAACTCTAGCAATCGACTATCAGCATCCTGGAAAACACCCACAACACCCTGGCAACCTCATAACAATATGTCAAAACCTCTCAGAACACCTTAGCAACCACATAGCAATGATCTAATGACCATTCACAACTCCCTAGCAAACTCATATAATGTGCTAAAAACCACTCTGAACAGAATATCAATATCCTGACAATCACCTACTAGACCCTAACAACCTCATATGTGCCAAAACCTCACAGAACACCTTAGCAACCACATAGCAATGTGCCAAAACCACCCACAACATGTTAGCATTGTGGCAGCGAGTTTTGCATGGGCAAGCCCTACTCACATATTCTTCAGAAAATATAATGTAATTTCTGTTTATCATTCGCAGAGTTATGGGAGCTGAACAGGATGTGGGTATTCCAGGGCGGATTGGGGCGACTACAGCACTACAGCATGTTACTAGATGAGACTCGGGAAAGACTGGTCATCGGAGGAAAAGACATACTGTACTCCCTCAACCTGGAGCGCATCTCTGCCCCTCACAAAGAGGTAAATGTGTTCACATGTTCATGTGTGTCCAACAGGTCCAGATTTGTGTGTGTGCAACTTGATTGTCAAACATCAAGTCAGCGGGTGTTTTTATGTTTCGCTCATGACAGTATGTTGCACAAGGAAATTATGCTTGTTGCTAAATAAACCTCAGAAAAACACCACACACACATTATTAATATTTAACAGCAGGCATTCAAATACAGCCCAGAAATGGATGCAACCATCTGTTCCCCTGAAATTCATGAACGTTCACAAACACATTCTCCAATGTTGTCTCACTGAAACAATTAAGGTGCATGAATTACAAACATCAGAAGAAGTTCATGGCTTTTCCTGCAGGACAATGACCCTAACTAAACCGTATTGTGGCAGTTCAGAGGTGAAATGTCCACTGTGTGGCACTAAAAGAGAGTTAAATATTCTCTCAAACAGATGAGGTTTTTAAGGTTAATGCTCTATCAAGTTTTAAACCAACAAAACCAGCCTCCCTACCCTAAACCTAAACCTAACCGATAGTGTCAGAAAAAGCAAATGTGAGATGAAAAACACAACCATGTCATTTTGTGCTGCTCTGATGACACTTTGGGTTCACGTGTGGACTTGTGTGCTCTTCAGGACTCGTATCCCGCTCCTTTACATCACAAGTGTTATGCTCTATCAGTCGATCACACAATCTGATCACACCCGAACAAGCTTGTAAATGTAGTTGATTATATAATGCAAACATTAAAGTGAGTCATGCACTATAGTGAAAGTGTTTAGATGTCATAAGATATCAATGTGTCAGGAGCAAGGTGAAAAGTAAGTGTTTATGAACTGATAATCTGCCGTTTTACTCGTGATTTGTTTGAAAGTGAATAAAAATCATTGTTGTTGTGGCGCCTCTAGTGTTCATCACACCAGGAAACTGCTACAACATGTTCAACGAGCCTCATAAAATCATTCTGTAAAAATGTAGGTATAGTAACATGATTCTATGAGACCAGGTTGAGTTTTTTTTGTTTTTTATTTTTGGAAAAAAGCTACGATTTATATATTTTCTTTTTCAGCTTTTTGTTTTGGTCCACTCCAAACTAAATAACTGCATGTGGATACCAAGCTATGTTTAATTTCAAAAATGTTCTTGGAAAAGAGCAAAGATGCCAAAATTTATGCCTGCCTTTGGGGGGGGGGGGTAGAATTATATATATATATATGCCAGGAGTGGCATAAAGTCACCCAACAGCAATGTGAAGACTGGTAGAGAGCATGCCAAGACGCATGAAAGCTGTGATTGAAAATCAGGATTATTCCACCAAATATTGATTTCTGAACTCTTCCTCAGTTAAAACATTAGTATTGTGTTGATTAATAAATGAATATGAACTTGTTTTCTTTGCATT
Organism: Myxocyprinus asiaticus; assembly: GCF_019703515.2. Taxonomy (NCBI): domain Eukaryota; kingdom Metazoa; phylum Chordata; class Actinopteri; order Cypriniformes; family Catostomidae; genus Myxocyprinus; species Myxocyprinus asiaticus. The sequence continues at coordinate 45,014,550 of NC_059369.1, forward strand.
ATTCGAGGTCTGAAAACACGGCATCTTTTTTGTTATTTTGACCAGTTGTCATTTTCTGCAAATAAATGCTCTAAATGACAATATTTTAATTTGGAATTTGGGAGAAATGTTGTCAGTAGTTTATAGTATAAAACAAACATGTTCATTTTACTCAAACACATACCTATAAATAGTAAATGCAGAGAAACTGAACATTTGCAGTGGTCTCTTAATTTTTTCCAGAGCTGTAGTGCACCTTTAAAGGAACAGCCTATTATAAAAATCCACAAAATCTCTTGTGGACATGCAATAAAGAATGAATTACTTTAACATGTGCTTTGTTCATGCACCCACAGATCAAAAATGAAAACAATGACGGAATTCAGCCAAGCACGGAGAGCATATATTTATTCCAGAATGACATTAGCAGAACTCTCTCTGTTTTAGATTCACTGGGCCAGTTCTGAGGAGCAGGTGGGGGACTGTTTAATGCAAGGCAGAGAGAAGGTAAATCTGTTATACATACTGAAAATATGATGCAGTGATATCCTGTTACATATCTGCTGTATATACGTTAAATTGCATGCACTAAAGATTTTGATCTTCCTTTCTTTCTTTCTTTTTTCTTTCTCTCTCAGCCGGAGTGTGCTAACTACATTAAGTTGGTGCAGCAGTATAACATCACACACCTGTTAGCATGTGGGACTGGAGCCTTTCACCCTGTGTGTGCCTTTATCCAAGTTGGACATGGAACAGAGGTAAATCTGGTCAACACAAAGCAATTACCAGTTACTTCTGTAAAATTGTAATCAGATTACTTCACCGAAAAAGTAATTATTTCCGTTACATACGGTAAGCCGCGAGCACTGAGTGCAAGAAGTGTCCAATATTCCACACTCCGTTTTGATGGTTGAAAAAGTGCATCATCCGGGCACATGTAGTACACTTCTTTTTGTTGCATGTTTATTGTTAACTCGCACTACTTACACTATGAAATGGCAGAATAGTGCAGAAGTGCATGGTTTGGGATGCACCTTAGTCCTTTCTCCCTGACAAATGACTTGCTGGGGGCTTGTTATATTTCTCACAATATCCTTGTTATATTTCCTTTTTGTTTATTGTACTTTTAACATATTACAAGGTATTACAACTCATGACATATGACAATATGACAAGTACATACAAATACACATGCACACACAATGAAATAATATACAAATGCATGCATGAGAAAATATCAAAATAAGAACAGGAGGTTGATCCTTGTTATTTTTCTAATATTTTAGAAACATGTGTAATCCAAGTACTTAAAGTAATGTACTTAAGTAATTAACTTAACTGAAGGTCAGTAAATCTGATTACAAGAATTTATAATGTAATGTGTCAGAAATTTTTGATTGAAAGTAATTAGATAACTGTAAATAATTACTTTGTAATCAGATTACACCCAACACCGGTCATGATAATAGCACACGAGATGTCGAAATCGTAAGAAGAGTTGGCTTGTACAAAAACGTATGACTCCTATAGAAAAAAATCAATGTTATTTTAGATTTCTCTTATGTGTAACCCCTAACCCAAACCTAAGCTTAACCATGAGTTAATAGGAAAATAAGTTTGTGTACCATGGAAGAAAGAGAAACATCATGGTTTGGATCGAGACGAGGGAAGCGTATTGCAGGTTATGGTATCGTGTGATTTCGCCATCTTGTTGTCATAGTTGTCATGATACTATGTTGTCTCCTATAGCAGGCATAAAGTGAACTAACATGATGGCTTTGGTATGTTTTAAACCAGAGTTTGAGTCACAGTTGTTGACACCAGAGTTTTAGAAATGCCTCAGTGACCACAGCAATTCCAAAGGGTTTCACTGTATCGGAAGCAGACTGGGATCGTACGGAGAGAGAAGGTGAAAATGTTACAGTGTCCTGCTGTCCTCTCTCTGTGCCTCATTCCAGAAAACAAATCATGAAGGGCTCTTGTTTGTGTCGTAGTGAGTCACAGATGAACCACATCCAGTAATCGGTTACCATTTGTCTTCAGAGTGACCGTGTCACTCGCTGCTCAACACAAGTGGTGAAGTTGTTCGGATGCAAGATATTTGCAGTAACTAAAACCATTCAAAGTGGTGACAGGTTAAAGCGTTTAAACATCTCAGGACAATAAAACATTAGCTATGCTTTGAGTTCTGGAATCTTTAATGGTAAAAAGGTCCAGATGCTTTGCGTCACCGTGCGGTTTCAATGTGGAAGACTGTTTGCTAGCAGCAGATGACTCCAAAGTACCTCTGTGGAGGTTTCTTGTTGGTAAAAGGAAAATGAATACTTTGGAACTGCATTGTCGTTTGAAGAATGTTAAATATGTAGGTCTAGGGCTAGACAGACGGAGAATGAAGTATGTGACCTGTATTAGCTTCAGTGCTGTCTGGAAAAGTTGAACGTTTTGCATGCTTTGCATGAAGCTACCTGCTAAGATCAGTAGGTAATATTTATGTGCTTAAAAGATGAAGATGATAGGTGTTATAACATCTCCAGATCACATTCAGGTGTTTCTTCAGCTTCGGGCATGTGACAAGGATGAGGGCTGGGCCGGGCCTGGCCGGGCCGTGACTACACACACCCGGCCCCCAATCAGGCTAATCAGCCGAGGAGAGGGATAAATGCAGCTGGATGCAGTAGTTCATGAGAGAGAGAGCCACACGCAGCTACCGTGTGTGTATTTGTGTCTTTTTGTGTAAACTGAATATCGCTTTGATGCTTCGTCCAGTTCCTGCCTCCTCCTTGCCCATCCTTTATACTGTTACATTGGTCCCGAAACCCGCGAAGGAGGAGGGATGCACTGTCATGGAGTTCTCGCCACTGCCGTCCGCCCAAAGGAGCAGCTGCAGCCGTCCGCCTGGACGCGGAGGAATGGCCGCCATCTGCGAGGGGCGGAGGGGCTCACTGCTGACCGCCAGAAAGCGGAGGGGCATTCCATGCACCAGGTTTTGGAGGACTCGCTCCTGTCCACCCGGGGAGTAGCGGGGGTGGAGGAGTGGTCGAGGACCAGGCGACGGCGTGTCTGGGAACTGGCGAGCTATTTTTTTTCTCTCTCTCCTCTCTCTCTCTCAGTGTCGCTCAGCCCTTTCCCTCTCCTCTTTTTTTTCCCTCCCCTTGTCCCCCTCCCCAGCTCTAGAGAGGCGGGGAAAAGCCTGCCGGCAGGCGCAGCCAAAAGGGCAACGCCCCTGCCCCCCAACCCCCACCCCCGGAAAGGGGGGGGTACGTCATGCCGGGGGTTCCCCGGCCTGAGGCAAAAGAGGGAGGTGTGTGACGAGGAGGAGGGCGGGGTGGGGCCCCATGACTACGCACACCTGGCCCCCAATCGAGCTAATCAGCTGAGGAGGGATAAATGCAGCCAGATGTGGCAGTTTGGGAGAGAGAGAGCTACACGCAGCTGCCATGTGTGTATTTGTGTTTGTGTCTTTTTGTGTAAATTAAATATTACTTTGACTGTTCAGCCGGTTCCCGCCTCCTCCTTGCCCATTTTAAACCCTTTTACAGGGCACTTTTAGCTCTGTGAATTTCTAGAAAGTAAAGTCGTGTTAAAACATTTGTTCACACTCTCACTAGTTGATTTAATTTGTCAACTAACAATGTCCAGCAGTGTGTGTTCAAGCATCACAGGAGATTTATGTACTCAAATTCTGTATTGTGTTTAGTAGAATTCTGTGCTGGAAATGATGCTGATGGAAATTACATTTGTAACGGTTTTCAAATAAAATTGCAGACTCTTTTGCATTTCTAAGGCTTATTTCATATCTTACATTTTATGCATCCTAAATACACACAATGAAATAATATTTCCACACTTTTTGCATAATTTGGCAAAATTATAGATTGAATGCAAATAATGACCGATAAAAATATTCAGCTCACAAGTGATGTTTCCCTTGATTTTCCTTCAAACATCACTTGTCTCATATTTCATCTCAAGCATGCTCTTCACTGACTTTTGTCCAATTTTTATTGTACTTTTAAAAAACTTTATTAGGGCCAAAATTGATAGGTGAGGTGGAAATGATGTCGACATTTTTGAAAAACTGATTGAAATAATTTTCACACTGTCTGTTTTAAAATGGATTACGTTTATTGAACTCTTTGTTTAGAGGATCATAGTTTCAAACATGTGATCATTTGCATTTTTATAATGGATTTTCATAGTTTAATACTGAAAGTTTGGGTGTGAAGTCTAAAACAGTCAAATCTATACATGAAAGGCATTTAATAAAATAAAATAAAATAAAATAAAATAAATGAAGAAGGCCTGGTTAAAAGTGTGCATTTTAATGTGACCTTCATATAACCAAACTAATATATATATATATATATATATACAAATCAACCCCTGGGACATGAAATTGCCCGAAGTTGAAGAAACACCCATTCCCCTGCACTCTCTCCCCAATACTTTCCTGATATTCTCCACTATCTCTGTCTTTAAAAGCAAAACCTCAACCATAAAAAATGTGTTCACTTTAAATTTAAATTTAGGGGACACAATGATCCCAAAGCATTTACACTCCAAGTCATAATGTAAAACTGACAGCAATGGCTTCCTGAGGCGATTCGTGCTGAAAGCCTGATCTCCAGAGATACACAGAGAGTTTGTTTTAGTGTGTGTGACAGGAAGTTTTATCATTCTCACTCTGTTAAAATCTCCAAGCAAACATCCAGACAACCTAAAACAAACATCTCCATCTTCCCAAGAGAGTCCAAGTCAAGTTACAGAGTAGCTGGTCACTGTGAAGAACGCTTTATTTGATAGAACATGCAAGAAGAAAAGAGCAAAGACGAGAAGTTTATTTGAGGGCGACGAAGGATCTGGATTATTTCCCGCCGTGCATCGTGGCAGGCGGCCTAAAGACTTTCTTTCACACAGCTTTCTCCAAACTCTGATCCAGGTAGTGTTATTATCGAAATGGCATTATCTAAAAGGGCAATAATGTGAAAACATTTTTGTTAGCTAAAATTACAAAAAAAAAAAAAAAAAAAAAAAAAAACATTATTGGAAAAACTGAAACTAAAATAAAACTTTAATGACTCCAAAACCTCAAAAAACATCTGAAATGTCCACGGCAAACACTGAAAACTATACCCCCATTTAAAATTAATTTAAACATCATTGTGCTAATTCTTTTAAAATTAGTATGCAACCTGCAGATTTTATGACTACATATTAAGGAAGATACTTGTACTTTTAAAAAGTCATCTGTCACACAGAAGGGTAGTTTAAAATGAACTAGTGAAAGCACAAATGTGATTAAAAATGGTGAAAAACATATAAGAAATAGTGACCAGTTGCATGACCTAAGAATTTCCTCTATACATTGATATGAATTTGAATCTAAAATGTTAATGTTGACACACACACACACACACACACACACACACACACACACACACACACACACACACACACATATACTATATATATATACTTTAACCCTGATGTGAGAACAGAGAATTCTATTCACCCCCTTATTTAGTCTAAACTTAAATAAAATACATTTTCATGATTTTCCAAATAAGATACAAATAATATATATATATATATATTAGTTTTAGGTACAGTATATTTTAAAATTGTAAACCTTTATGACCTGATAATAATAATAATAATAATAATAATAATAAATAAGATTTTAAACAATTCCACTAGACAGCACTAACACTAGACGGTCCTTTAATCATTTAACAACATTAAACATATTTACATTTTTAAAGCTGAAATATAAACTAAACATACTGGAAAAACTAAAGTGAAACCAATCACAGATTGAATAAATATAAAGTAAAAAATAAAAAGCTAGTTGACACGGAATACTTTTGGGAAGTTGACATATCCTGCAGTGTGACATATTACACTGTAAAAAATGTCTGTAATTTTAACGGTAAAAAACTGTAAAACTGCTACAGAAAAGACATGTTAATTGATTAACGAGTAAAATATACAGTATTGTTTTTAAAATATATTTTAAAAGACAATACAGTAGTGTTTACAATAAAATGTTGTAAAAATTAATTTTTTTAGATGTAAAAAAATAGGATTTTCCTGTATAATTAATGGTAAAAAATGTACATTGTTTAACAGGAGAGTACATGTACTTTTTACAGTAAATTATTGTTAAAATGACAGTAAAAAACAATAATCAGGCATTCCCACAATTCCCTGCATGACCCATCATATTTCATCATATTTTATGTGAACAGTTGTTTTTAATGATTTTTAATATCAGTTATGTACTTTGAGTGGTTCTGTGTTATATTTGATGTAGTTTAGTTCAGGTTTACTGCATTATTTTAATTTCACATGTGTTACCCTGATGGTGTTTAGTGTTTGAGTGACACTAAGCACTGTCTCTCCATGTTTATTGATCATTGCTCCTGGAAGAGCCACTATAGATGAACATCATGTCATCATGTGCTCTTCTGTACTTACTACGGTACATTATAAAGTAAAAAGCATATTTTTACAGTTTCATATTTTACAGGATAATATCAAGTTTATGATGTGTTTTTACTGTAATTTTGTATTTATTTATTTTTTTACAGTGCCAGTGTGGTCATGTAAATTACAACAGTTTTAAACTGTAAAATGTACAGGTTGTTCTGTAAAGTTGTTTACATTTTTACTGTATTTTATACATAATTATCTTGGCAACCACAGCTGCCATTTTTTTTTTTTTTTTTTTTTTTTGTAAAAACAGGATTTGTTTTACAGTGAAAACTATTTAAAAAAGCATTTAGCTAATTCTTTAAAAATCATTATGCAACGTGCAGATTTTAATGACCTTATATTAAAAAGAAAATATTTGTGTTGGAATATTTGTACGTAAAGAAATGAATTGGCCGCAGGACCATTTAAAATGAACTATTGGAAGCAAAAGGTGATTTTTTTTTGGGGGGGTGGGGGATTTTTTCCCCTTTTTCTCCCAATTTGGAATGCCCAATTCCCAATGCGCTCTAAGTCCTTGTCTGCCTCAGTCCGGGTGGTGGAGGACGAATCCCAGTTGCCTCCGCGTCTGAGACAGTCAACCCGCGCATCTTATCACGTGGCTTGCTGAGCGCGTTGCCACGGAGACATAGCGCGCGTGGAGGCTTCACGTCATCCACTGTGGCAACCACGCTCAACTCACCACGCGCCCCACCGAGAACGAACCACATTATAGCGACCACAAGGAGGTTACCCCATGTGACTCTACCCTCCCTAGCAACCGGGCCAATTTGGTTGCTTAAGAGACCTGGCTGGAGTCACTCAGTACGCCCTGGGATTCAAACTAGCGAACTAGCGAACTCCAGGGGTGGTAGCCAGCGTATTTTACCACTGAGCTACCCAGGCCCCCCCCACAAAAGGTGATTAAGACCACATCCACACTAATCACTTTTTGTTTGAAAATGTTTTCAGTTTCCTAACGTTATCGTTTTCCAAAGTATGTAGTAATGGAGTCGAATGTTTTCGAAATGATCTGTTTCCAGTGGAGGAAAACGCCATTCTCGTTTGGATTAGAGGCATAAACGAAGCGAAATCAATGCGTTTTCAAACAAAAACGTATTAGTGTGGACATAACCTATAAGTGATTAAAAAGAAATGCCGACCATAGGAGCTACAATATACATTTCCCCCTTTACATTTATACAAATTAAAAAAAAGTCCATGGACGTGTTGTGTGTGTGAACTACCCTAAAAATAAATGACAAATTCAGAACTATCCTAATCCTGGTTTGAGGGTTCAGAGCAGAGAATTCCATTCACATCTCATTCAATGTTTTTATCCTATCCTAAGGCTCGTAACTCAGCGTTGGGTATAGGAAGCACTTCTCGGGCTCCCTGACCCTCATGCAGAGGTGAAGGGTTGAGCCACAGGCGCTGTGGGAGCCCGAGGCAGGAGATCAGAGAGGGCGTAATTACAGGAGACAGGCTTCAGCGGGGTGCTTGATAACTCCAGCACACGCCTCAGTCTGGAACACAACAGCTACACCCTAAACTAACTCTGAGACGTTAATGAGACTCATATGAGACACATATGTGTGCGTGTACATAAGAAATGGGCTCCGTATTCAAATATACACACAAAGACGGAGATGGATACACATACCTGCACATGTCTATCCACATTTGACCCTGGAGTGCTGGGATGACATGCTGCAGATGTAGCGATGATGACAGGAAAGACTGATAAAGCTACAGAGAGACAAACCAGAACCAGAGAGAGAAAGAGTGAGAGACTCGTACACGTACACACACGAACGCCCCCAGCACACATTCTTCCCTTAGCATCAAAAATCCGAGCACTTTTGCATCTATACACACATGTCTTGACACATCACAGCACACATCTCTCCTTCACGGTTTTACACATACTTGCACACTAATACACTCACTGTATCTCCTTACACTCGAAAGCAGCGGCTCTCAACTGGCGGGTCACGACCCAAAAAAAGGTCACAGGTCTGTACTGATAAATACAATGATAAATGGGCTATTACATGTCAAATCAAAGTTTTGATTATGTTAATACTTTTTTTCTGAAGAAAGAATGTGGCTCCAGGCATAAATTATAAAATTTAACACATTAAAGTGCACACACACAACCATCTGGCACTAAGTGGTGCTATAATTAGCACATTGACATTTTCACTAATAACACTGTAACCGAGATATTGACATTATTGTTTTATGTGAATAAATAAAGGCACATTTCTTGTTTCAACATTATTTATAGTTCAGACCTTTGGACAAGAAAAGCTAGCTTCATATCATGTGACCCACATTTGGTTTTCGACCATTGAAAATGAGTAAAATTAAACGATTTACCCTTGGAGCCACATTGAGAGCCCCATATCTCTGGGATTTAACCATATAGGGCCTTAAAAATTAAGATGTAAAAAGGGAAGTTTGTTCTGAACCAGAATCTAAAAGGATATTAAGATATCTTTCATACTTCTGGAGTTATAGGCACTCCAACTTTGGAAAAACAGCACAAAAAAAGTGCTTTTTCCCATTTTTGGTCTCACACCATTGGCATGTAATGCAGCTAGGGGTGCAGCAGTCAACTGACTTCAGTAATAGACATACCTATCTCTGTGTATAAATGAAATGATGATGCTATCACCTTTCTAAAGTTATTTTTTTGACTTGCAGTTTTGCACCAAAAACATAGGCGAAAATGGTCATTTTGATGCTATCTATAAAATAATGGATTACTCTGTAAATATTGATCCATGGCATTAAATATTTTCGCTTTCAACATTATTTATATATTTTTATCACCGGTAAAAAAACAAACAAACAAAAACTACATTTTGAATCAGTGACCTCTGGTTGAGTTGACATGGAATGATCCAAATGCAACTAACCATATACTGTGTAAAGTTCGGATAGAAAAAGAAATAGGCTCATCAGTTTTAAAATGGGAGTTGAAAATGATTCCCATATATTTTGTTGCTGATGACAAGGGCAGTGTTTCCAATCAAACACTATGGTATTATGATGCAAGATCTGTTACTTGGTAGAATCTAGCCAACTTGGAAAGCTGCAACACAGACAGGTTATGTGACATGCCCACATCTAAGAAAACCAAAAACCAAATTAGACAATAAATAAATAAGTTGAGCTTCCTGTGCACTTCACATTGTGCATCTACAGTAGTTCATTCCAATGCAGAGAATCGTTTCAAATCACTTATGAGGATCCATTTGAGACATTCACACAGGACGCATTCTTGCTTTACATATTCACTCAGACGAACATCTTTGACAATTGGCCATGTTTTTGGTTTTGGTTTTTTTGCACCATGAGCACCACGTTTTTAAGATGTTTTAGTCCATGCCACTGCACTGAAAGAACGCATCCTGTGTGAATGGCCCCTCATCTGGGAGCTCACACGGTTTTGTAACAGAGCCACACACACACACACAAGTTTTACAAAACCTCAGCCTGATAATTTTGCGGCTGTCAGTTTAAGGTGCTTTCTCACCTAACATTTCATCCTTCTCGACTGTACGCAATCTGATCACGCAATGTCTCAAACCTCATGCAGATGTGAACCATGTGTCTACCCGAAGGTGTGCATGTGATTTTGTGTGTGTGCATGTGAGAAGTACGGCTTAATTCATCGCCCTCAAGCGATCACTGCACTTGATTTTGCTGATTATCATGTGAATCCCATGCAGTTTCATCCTGTCTACAACATGGGCATTACTTCAGGCATATCATCCGTTTAAACAAGCACACGCACAACTGTGTGTTGCCACGAGGGCTGATGCTTTTGACGTTACTGAGATTCCCAGTTTAGCAATCACAAGACTAAAGAAATCTGACGGTATGTACTTGTGAGTTAGCATGGCAATGTCACAAATCTGCTTACGGCCAAAGTATACTTCGGTTTTCTGCATGAGGCAAATTTTGTTTTTATTTGTTGATTTCAGTGATAT